>NC_045444.1:54671163-54885006 GCF_002776525.5 Piliocolobus tephrosceles
TTTTTTTTTTTTTTTTTTTTTTTTTTGAGATGGAGTCTTGCTGTATCACTCAGGCTGGACTGCAGTGGTATGATCTCGGCTCACCGCAACCTCCGCCTACTGGGTTCAAGCAATTCTGTAGTCTCCTGAGTAGCCGAGACTACAGGCACACACCATCACACTCAGCTAAATTTTTTTTTTTCTTCTTTGTATTCTTAGTAGAGACAGGGTTTCACCATCTTGGCCAGGCTGGTCTTGAACTCCTGACCTCAGGTGATCCGCCCACCTCGGCCTCCCAAAGTGCAGGGATTACAGGCGTGAGCCACCGTGCCTGGCCTGTTTTTCTCTTTTCTAATTCACAAAGTCCTTTTCTAACCTCTCTCAAAGCTTTCATCACAGTTTCTTTTATTTAAATTATCTATTTGTCTTATGTTCTTATATGAGTGATCTGTGTCTTAAATTCGAGAGTTTTCTCTCCCTTCCCTTTAACCACTAAGTATTGTCCACCTAGCCTCTCCTCTAGAATCAGATTGTCCCAGCAAAGTGCTGCAGTGGCATGCAGTAGAAATGCACTTAGGTGAGTTTTCTTGTGGGTCTCCAAACCGTACCTGGGGTAAGCTGAGGAGGAGAGCAGAGGGTAAGAATGATTCCAAAATTATGCAGGTGCTGTGCTTCTCTGTGGCAGCAATATGGGTCCAGATGACATGAGTCAATTTCCAAGTGCTTAGGAGCAGACACAGGCAGAGACCAGAGCAAAGCACTAAAACCAGCCTTTGAGGTATCTGCTCCAGGTGGCTGTTCCATTCTAGTTCTGATGATAGATTACAGAGAGAACCAGTTACCTCAAATAATTTTTCCTAATTCAAATACATACTCTTACGTACTCTTAAAACTAAATACATTCATTGTTCTCTAATCATTTTTGTCAAAATCCTTCCGATACTCATTTCAAGGCATCACTTCAAAATGATGTCTTTCAATTGTCAGTGCTTTCCCAGGGGAAGCCTCACACAATTAAGGACCCTCTAATGACTCTCCTACTAGATATAAGCCTACGTCTCACTCATATTCTCACTTCCACTGTGTTCTTCCCTGTGTGAGGCGTATGGCTTGTACTTAAGTAATGTTTAGGAGTTCATCTCTTTTTTTGCAGTGTATTGGCATTGAATGGCATTCTTCGCACTTATTTAAAGCCCAAAAGCAACTTCAAAGATCATGCAGGCCTTTTAACAAATAGATACAGCATCCCAACCAAAAAAATGAATGAAAATTAATGAAAGAAATGATGGCAAAAGTGAAGGAGGAAACATATGATCCAACAATTCCACTTCTGGATATATGCCTGAAAGATATATACTCAGAGTGATATTTGTAGACCTGTGTTCTTAGTAGCATTATTTGCAATGACCAAAAGGTAGAAGCAACCCAAGTTCCATTTCAGTGGATGAGTGGATAAAACGTGATATATACTTATAATTCAGCCTTAAAAAGGAAGGAAGTTCTGACACATGCACAACATGGATGAACCTTGAAGATGAAACAAGCCTGTCACAAAAGGACAAATACTATATGATTCTACTTTGACGCTGTAGCTAAGGTAGTCAAATTCACAGAGACAGGAAGGAGAATGGTGGTTGATGCAGGCTGGTAGAATGGGTACAGAATCTTGGTTTTGAAAGATGAAAAGTGTGCTGACCATGAATGGCAGTGACGGTTGCACAACAATGTGAATTTACCTAATGCCAATGAACCATACACTTTAAAAAGTCAAGATGGTCAATTTTATGTTATATTTGCTTTATCATTTTTGAAGAAGCGAATAGGGAAAAAATATTCAACCTAAAACCAAATGAAAGTCACACCACCAGGGCAATTCTTCAGGAAATGACATTTCTAAGTACCTGGCAAACTTTCATACCATCCTGCCAGAGAGGGGGTTGTTGGGAGATACTGTTGACCTTGTGCTTTAAAGGAGTGACGAGAGTTCCTTGGAAAGCAAAGGAAGATGCCACGTTCACTAATCACTTGCTTCTTTTGCTTAGGGTGTTAAATACCACATTATTTGAAAGCTGGGAGATCGTTGGACCTTACCCTTCCTGGTGGGTTTTTAACCTACTGCTGTTGCTAATACAAGGGTTGAACTGCTTCTGGTCTTACTTGATTGTGAAAATAGCTTGCAGAGCTGTTTCAAGAGGCAAGGTAAGCTGTAACTCACTTTTTCCAATATGTGTTAGAAAATTTTGTTTCTGTAATTTCTCTGGATCAACTATTTACTATTTCATATTTCATCAAAATTGGTATTATTTCTTCAGAATTGAACAAAACTACCTAGAAACATAAACGAAAATGTCATTTCCTTCTCTAGTTCATTTTTTAAGTCTTCAGTGTTCCTTTGCTGGCGATGGCACCCAATGATATGCATTTGTAATTTTAGACTGAATAATATATTATTTGTTGTGTTTGCTCTCGCTCCTCCTGTCAACCATGGACTTCCTCTGATTATATTTATACTGAACAGAAATTTAATCACTTCTTTCCTTTTATGAGAAGGATCACTTGGTGCAGTATGCCTGTTTAAACAAACCTTTCTTTCAAACTGAAAAACAAATCTATTCATGACTTCCAACAAGATTTAGTTAAATCTTTTTGGTTAAAAGTGGACTTGAGGTTGATTTGAATAAAGCTTCCTAAGCCTCAGCTCCCACCCTGTGTGTAGAGCAGAGACTTTTCCAGATCGTTCTCTGTGACATTTTCTTACTTGTTTGTTCTCTTCCTTCTGCTACCCTGGAAGGCTGGGAAGTGGAACCCTTTACATGTAAGTTTCTCCTCCTCTCTCTCTGTCCTTATCCTGAGTGCCTCTTGCCTGTTGGAGAGGCACTCAGATGCTTTTGTTTCCATGCATATTGTTCTGTCTAACCTATTGACACTGGCTAGAGGCTTCATGTGAGCTGCAGTTCCATGAGCTGCAAAGGACACTAGAGACATCTCTATTAGGGCCCTTTGGTGTGAGCTTGTGTTCTGCTAAATATTGCATGATCCAACAGAGAAGAAGAATTTCTTTCACTGGTGTTTAATATGTTGGCTAAAAGACAGAAATAGACCAAAGTAAAGTAGGAGAAACAGAACTAGTTGGAGGGGGAGAGGATCAACACATTGCAGAACGGAGGCCTGAGCATCAGCTGTGTGCCTGACCTGCCAGGGCCATATGGTAGCACCTGACCATTCTGATTCATCAAGGTCAACAGAGTTGGCCTCTTCTGCAGGGGAAGTCGGGTCATCTAGTCATGTAGTATGAAACCACTTCTCAGCACCATCTCTAGTAGAAGTCCTAATTATTTTGATCAATTAATTGTTCAGAAGCTAAAGTTCATTTTTCTCTGTGACCTCTCACTCTTTAAAATGATCATATATTTCTATTTTAAAATCTCTTTGTCCTCATTTGGATACAAATTTAGTCAACATGCACAAAACTATCAATATGATAACAATAACTAAATATGCAAGAATGCTGCTTAGATTACTTGTGTCCTTAATTGCATTGCTATTTCTACCAGACATGTTGCCTGCTCTTCAACTTATTTCTTCTACTTTATGAAGAGATGATGATTAATTTTATTCTAGATCTCAGGCTTCAGAATATCTTAGCCGCCCTTGCGGCTCTCACCTGGGACAGTAGGATTCATCTTGGCCATGAGTTATTTTCCTCTGGGCTATTTTGAGATATTCTAAATTGTCCTTTCTTTGAAGGTAACGTAAGTATAGATTTTTCTAAGTGCAATTTAAAAAATCTGACTGAGCATGCAAATGTAAATTAATCACTTTGTAAAACTGGAGATTTCTACTTATGACTAATGGACTTATCAACATAGTGGAGCTTTACTATAATGCTGGCTTTGTGACTCGCAATGTTTAAGTTCAATTACCTGTAGCCATTTTGGAGTCTGAGTATCTAAATCTGTTTGGAGATGGCCTGTGTGAGTTCAGTCCCATCTCAAAGGGTATTGGAGTGAGGTTCACTTTTACGATATTTACGTCATCACCACTGGTTGGCATAAAGCAGTAGTTCTGAGCTTTCGCTTCTGACCCCACCCACCTGAGAGAGAGGACGTTCTCCCACAGGAACTGTTAGTTTCTCAAGTTGGGCAGAGTGGAGGGAGTCCAGGATTCTCATGTTAGAGTGTAATGGTAGCACAGACGGGATGCGATGTGGGAAAGCCCCCAGTTAATTCTGCCATACCTCCTACAGGACTTTGGCAACCTCCCCAGCCCACTCCCTAGAGAATCACCAGAGGACCAGATTGGGAACATTTCTATGAAGGGAGGCCACCAGGTCTCTTTTGTCACACTACTGAAAAATATAAGTAAGCAGTGATGAGTTACTCAGAAATCTTAAGGCCTTCTGGGTAAAAATGCTTACCATAATTTAGACTTACAGAGTAGGAGGTTCAAACTATTTTTATCTTAAAAGCAGTATTTTCTTAATTTCCCACAAAAATTACTTCCTTGTTAGACAGTAGGATTTTTCTCATTCTTTATGGTAATGTATTAGATTTACATCTTCTCACCTTATTTTGACCTCCATGTGACTTAGGGAGATTGAATGGAGGATTGAAGAGACTTGGCAGGATGGAAGCCAGTTCTTTCTTTTTATGACAGTTTTGTTCTTATTGCCCAGGCTGGAGTGCAATGGCACGATCTCAGCTCACCGCAGCCTCCGCCTCCTGGGTTCAAGCGATTCTTCTGCCTCAGCCTCCGGAGTAGCTGGGATTACAGGAATGTGCCACCACACCTGGCTATTTTTTTTTTTTTTTTTTTTTAGTAGAGACTGAGTTTCTCCATGTTGGTCAGGCTGGCCTTGAACTCCCGACCTCAGGTGATCCACCCACCTCAGGCTCCCAAAGTGCTGGGATTACAGGCATGAGCCATCTTGCCTGGCAGGGAGCCAGTTCTTGATGATCTGGTCAGTGGATTTTCCTCAGGAAATATTTCAAGCTCCACCCCACTCAGCAGGTTCTTAAGATGCCTCCTGGCCAGGCATGGTGGCCCACACCTGTAATCCCAACACTTTGGGAGGTCGAGGTGGGTGGATCACCTGAGGTCAGGAGTTCCAGACCAGCCTGGCCAACATACTGAAACCCTGTCTCTACTAAAAATACAAAAATTAGCTGGGCATGGTGGTGCATGCCTGTAATCCTAGCTACTCGAGAGGCTAAAGCAGGAGAATTCTGAACCCAAGGCAGAGGTTGTGGTGAACTGGATCACACCACTGCACTCCAGCCTGGGCAACAGAGCAAGACTCCAACTCAAAAAAAAAAAAAAAAAAAGAAAAGATGCCTCCTGCTGCCATTTGTTGTGTGACATACGAAACAAAATTCCTAATTAATTATAGCATACACAAAATAAAAATGTAATCATTAAACAATGCATTAAAAAGCCAAATAGGAATTTTTTCAGTGTTCTGAGTTAGTGACTATCTCCATTGGTATGGTTAATTGAGAGCTAACTTTAAATTATTCTCAAGGAGAATGTGATCATCAGTGAGTAAATTGATCCATTTGTACCAAATTCCTGTGATGCCATTCCAGTGGCACAGTATGCTACTTTCTGATTAAAAGTGGGATTCATGGTCTAGTATGTTCTGAATATGGACAGATACCTTCAAGAGGTCAGGAAGTCTAGCCCTCCATGATACTTATCTTTGCCGCCTACATTTTATCTCTCCAATGAAGGGGAACTTATTGCTATGGCAATGTTCTCATCCTCTTCAATTTTTTAACATTGGGATCTGTTTCCCTTTGTGTGTGACTGCATGTGCTTCTAGCATGCCATACCTTGATGATTTCTTAGGTGCTGGTTATACTCACCTGCTTCTACTCCACAGGTGTCCAAGGATGATCGAAGTGATATTGAGTCTAGCTCAGATGAGGAGGACTCAGAACCTCCAGGGAAGAATGCCCACACTGCGACAACCACCAATGGGACCAGTGGTACCAATGGGTATCTCCTAACCGGCTCCTGCTCCATGGATGATTAGTTACTCAAAACTACAAGTCCCAAGCAAAGTGAACTATTTGTTCCTGGAAGTATTTAATAAGTTGCAAATGCAGTTCCTTTCATAATATCTCAGCACCAGAAACAAAAATTAAGATTATCAAAGCATTTTGAATAGTGCACTGCCATGTGTCCTGTCTGTGAATGAAGAAGAATTACCATTCTCTCTATGTAGGCATGCTGTATGTAATTGACACAAGGGAACAGTATTTGCATTTGTACTGTCTTAGAATATTATTTATTTTTTGTATTTGTAAATCTGGACAAAAGAGGGTTTCCTCACTCCTTTTACTCACTGGGCTCATGACAGTGAAGGAGATGCTCCATCTGCTTCTCCCCCTTTCTCTTGCTGTAGTCCAATATGCTATGAGCATCAGCTTACTTTGTCACTTAGAGCAAGCAAAATCCAGTGCAAGATTTTCGTTCAGCTCTAAATAGGTTAGCTTTCTTTTTGTTACAGTGCCCATTTTGAAATTGCCTATACTGTCTCAGTGACCATTTAAACCGGACGAACTAGGTGTTTAATATTTACTCTTCATGGTCAATTCGCAGTTCAAATTAAAGAAGATGGTTGTTGGAGAACTTTTTGGATGGTTTTGTATTAAATTGCTTTGAAATAGATTTCATTTCTTGTGCACACAGCCAAGATTTCTTCAATGGGTGTGATAGCTGGTTGAGGGTTAACCTTGTAGGTTATAGAGTGTGTTTGTTTGTTTGTTTTTCTCTGTGATGAGGTCAGTGCTCTGATTCTGAAAGAGGATATTCACTGAAGCTCGTAGTTATAAACAAGGAAATCACTGTTAAGAATGGGAATTTGTCCTGTGTTCTGGGAATAACATAAAGAGAGCAATAGATTTCAGCCAGGTTTTGCCACTACCCTATAATTAGTGCAGTATTCTGTCACATTATAAAAGAAAGAAGTTAAGTATATTTGGGGACAAAAAAAAATCTTTCAAGAGTTGATAAAAATTACATGTGCAGTGCAAAGCACTTTAATGCAACCAGCTTTCAAGAAAAAGCCCTATCTAGTACTTGATGTTGATATTTTTATTTTGCTGAGCAAAATAAAGCCAATGGGAGAAAGACTATTTTACCCTTTGCTTTTCTCCTTAAATGTAATCCAGATGACTTTCCTGTTACTAGACACTGAGCAGCATTACACTACAATGCCTCTTTGGTTTCCAGGAATTTTTTTCAAGTGGGGCTGTTTCTGGAAAAAATGAAAAATTCTATTGGACAATGGCAATATCAACAATGAGGAGAAGTACTGAAGAATAAGTTTCCATAAGTCTTCTACACAGCAGTGTTATTTATGTACAGATAAGAAAACTATATGTTGGCCAAAGATTTTATCTCTTCTTCTAACTTTTAGTAAGAGGAACAAGGGATTATAAAACCCTTCATAAATCAAGAAGACCATCACTCAAAACACGAACCCCAAACAAAAATGCCGTAATATAAATGTGTGAATCAGGGCCATGAAGACAATAGCAGAAATGGTAACGAGTGTGCAGAAATACCAGAGAGTGCATATCCTGCTCAGAAGCATTCACACTTAATTCAGTTCTTTGAAAAAAAGCTTTGTGCCCACAATTTGCAATCTGTGGGTTAATAGTTAAAGAATGCTCCCAACCAAAAAATTCTTACTGTAATATTATATCTTTCCCTACTTATTTACAAAATAATATGTTTCTGTTATGGTCCATAGTAATAATTGAAGAGGCTTAGAAGTACATCTGCTTGTTTATTGGGAAAACGATGCAACTAATTCTGCTTTTAGAGCCTTGTTACTTTATTTCACAAAACACGCTTATGTCTAGGAGTGTAATTTGTGGATGGTTGAGTTTGTAAGAACAATCATAAAAAGACTTGTTAGTCATCAGAACATCTACTAAAATGCAGGTATATGTATAAAAAGTAATAGCATAGCTGAAAATTTTGAGAAGGTAAAAGTTTCTTAATTAAAATATGAACATATGTAGCTTTAGTGTCTGAGGCAAGTCCTCTCAATGGGTAAAATTAACTTTAGAGATCCATAATGTGTTCAGGTTTAGATCATATGACACCTGAGCACAGAAGAATAATTTCAAGGAGGTCAGCTTGTAAATTAAAGGTTTAGCAGAACTGCATAAAATGAAGTAAATTGGGTCTGTCATTAGCAAAGACAAATCTAAGTAATCATTTTTCCCCCCAAAAGTTACTTAGAAGGAGAACTGGCAACACTTGGGGCCTCTCTAAGTGATGGCATTCACTTCACACAGTCCTCTATGTTATCCAGAGATTTTTATTTCATTTTACATTTCAGGGCAGAGTTCTTTGGGGCTAATTAAAATAGGGTTTGCAGGCTTTTTATAATGTAGAATAATATATCTCTGCCTGTAGCTTTCCCGTGGTAGCCTGATAAGGCTGAGAGAGAAAAATATGTGCAGTATCTCATCCTCCCCCTGTGCCAGGCCATAGCTTTGAAGTGTATTTTGTAAATTCAACTATAGGTTAGTCAGAGTGCTGTTTCTCATTAATTAACTTAGCCTGTGTTGATATCTCCTCCTTCCTGGTCACATTCAGACCTTCCCAGGGTACAAAGGGGTATGTAGAAAGGATTCTAGAAGAAGGAATACTTTATTCTCTAATATTAATAGCTTTTCTGGATCTCTTAGTAGGGGGGAAGTAGAAAACCAAATAGAATTTGGCCTCAGGTCAATAAATTATATAAAAACATGTGTTCTATGTATGTATATATATGTTTCTCCAAAAAGTGATAAAACCAAAATATCACTGACTCATCCTTACCCGTATTCTTTTCATAAAACCCACTCACCAGGTACAATAGAAACTTCCCTCCTTGTTTGTCAGCCTCCTGTTCATGTTCCCCACACACCTGAAGGTGGTAGAATCTTTTCAGCCTCTTAGCCAGAGAGCTAAATAGGGCTAAGTGCAGGTCCTAGAGAACCTAAGACCATCATATAAGCCAACTACAGTTCACCTTTCCAAATCTGGTCCTATGGATGTTGAGCATAGGGAAGCAACTCTCAGTATTTTGGATTATTCAAGTATATGTGGTAAAAATGCAAATGATTGCCGCTTTACCCCAGGGTTTTATTAACATCCTACTTCTACTGGGCTGCCAGACAGATGGTGCCCTGAGGTCTTATTATATAATGCCACAGGCATCTGGTCAAGGTAAACAAGGCAGAAAGGGTAGGCAAGAAGCGAGATAAAATCAGATCGCCTTTGATCAAAATGGTTGGTGAACCTCCACATGTCCAGTTCTGTTGCCAAACTTTCCATTCTGAGTATTTGGTGGAGTTTGAATTTCAGCAAACTGAATGCCTTCATCTTGGGTAGAAAGGGCCTGAATCTTCCACTTTATATTCAAACCTCATTGTTATTTGGCCTAAGTAAAAAGTCAGATTTCATTTCCGTTTACCCGAGTTCGCTTTAAAGAGCTTTTCAAAGAGAGCTTTATAGGCACCCACAATTGTCCCCAATCTCTTCATGATTTTGCATTAATAGTTGTTTTTGTCCCTTTCTTGGAAAGTTGCCTGAACATTTGAGCGTTTTTCTTAATTTGAAGTATAAAAATTATAAGATTCCAAAGGTATTAAAAGATTGTTTATCAGTATGTATGGTGATGTCATTATCTCCAGAGAGGGAGGCTTCAAGAAATCCTTTGGAAATAAAAAGTTAAATGTTTACATTTCATGTGGTATTTGAGGTCTTCAGGTTCTGATTAGCTTACTTTTTTCCTTTGTCCTTGGCTGATTTCTGCTTTGTAATATAAATAATAATAGCCCTGAGGTGTTTCTAACATTTAAATAAGAAAAAAATCACATCGAAGTCAGCCTGCTGGAAAAGTGATCACATGGAAGTTCCAATAACTTGTATGGAAAGAGAAAATGCAATGAGCCAGTTACTGCACGTGCCACTACCATGCTGTCCATGGAAGGAATAATCAACAGCTCAGTTGTCACAAGCCGCCCTTGAAGAAAACGCAGCAAAATATTTTTAAATGAAGATATTGAAGTCCCCAGAGCCAGTGAAGGTTTCTTTTGGTAAAATGAAATTGTGCCATTCTCAAATTACCCCGTAGTGATGAGCACTGACTGGTTCACTGGCCGCATTTTAGTTCTTCATAATAATAGGCCAGAAAAGGGCTCTGTGGTTTACCTCTGTGTGCACTGTCCCCTCCCCACCCCTAGGGGGCACTCAGTAGCTGCTGAGAAGGCCTGTCCACCAGGCTGTTGGAACCCCTCCAATAAATACTTAGAGGTAGTGTATCTGATGCTTGTTTTCATGAAGAAAACTGTATTAGAGATCATAAAGCATCATGAATATTTTTAATAGGATCAGCAGACACCCAAAGGAGAAGTTTAGTCTTTTCCAGGTATTTCCCACTTGAGTTCAACCCAAAGCCTTTGAAAGGAATGCATTACCACATGGCCACATGCTAAGACCCCACAGGGTCTAACATGGGGTCTAAGAAAGTCTCTGCAGCCAGATAGTACATGGTTTCTCCACAAAACTAGGCATTCTGGAGATTGCCCAGAAAGGGATGGGAGGGGACCGTTAACTTAAGATCTGTCTTGCTTATCTCATGCACTCACATTCCTTTCAGCCTCCCAGAGTTCCTGATAAAAGGAAGCCAGGGTGTTGACATTTTTCAGCTATTGATTTCCCAATAGCTTGTGGATCAGTTGTACACCCACACTTCCTTCTCTGCCTAATTCCGTTTTTCTGAAAAAAAGTAGTATGCCTATATATGTGTGTTTTTCTTAACACAGGTCCATGAAAGTTTGGCTTCCTAGTTTGATGTCTGTTGTATGGCCTAGAAACCAGGGAACAACAACTATTGAGATGGTTTCTGTATTCAGTGAAAAATTCTATTTCATTGAGACAATTTTTTTCTTTATCCACAGTAATTATTTAAAACTGTCATCGTGAAACTACCCTTAAAAAAATAAGATTGCCTGCAAAAAAAGAAATGAGCTATGGAATAGGAACAGTTAGGTGATGATTCTGGAACTTTAACTTAGAGCTTCATTACTTTAAGAATGGTAAGAATGGAAACAACCTCTGAGTTTGATTTTCCAAAGTTTCATAAAGCCCCTAAGCTCATGATTTTCATCAACTCTTTGCCCACATAGTCATTTACCTCCAGAGCCATTTGTTGTCATAGAAGGGGTGGTGGTGTTTGGATTTGATTTTTTTCAACTTGCAGTGAGAAATAGGATAGGTGACTAAACCTTACTTGTTTTCTTAAGACAATTCAGTGCTTGAGCATCTCTGTCAGAAATGGAATGAAATACTGTTAGCCAATTAGAATTATTTTATGTATTGTTATTGTGTTTTGCTGATTTTTATATGAAAATATAATTATTCATTCTTGATCTCTGGAAGCAATCATTATTATGAGGATCATTTTACTTTGGAAACACTTTCATAATAAAGATAAGTATTAAGAGTGCAGTGTAAGTGCCCTTTACTGTAAATGCTAACCAGCTCGTGTGGGTAAAACATCGCATCTCACTGGATGAGGTTAGTAAGGGCTCACATCATCCCAGTAGGTTGTTACAAGTCTCGTCAAATCCCAGTATCACTGTGATCATTGAGAAAGTAATGTTACATTAACTTGGATAGACTATAGTGTTTCTTTGAAAATTAAGATTAAAACCTCAATGTTAAATGTTATGTAGCACTTTATTCTGGAAAAAAAAAATATGGTTTATAGAGTTCATCTGAAATATATCAGGTTTTGCTTATTTTAAAGCAATTTTAAAAGAGGCACTTAGGATAAACAACCCAAAGCACAACACAAAACTTCCCTTCTCTGTGTATGCATCCCTCATCGGAATTTGGCCCACATCATCTTCTCTTGGTTTGTACCTCACTTTGTTAGAACTTCTCTTCATCTTTCTCTGTCTTTCCTGTGAAATACTGTCTCTCTCACTCTGCTCTTCTGCTCTAAGGTTAGGTCATCTAGGACTCAAAAGCCATAAAAATAGCACTAAAATTCAACCAGACACCCCACCACTATCAGAAGTATTACAAAAAATAAAGCAGATACCCTATTAAAATCTTATAAACATTATAACCACCCCAACAATAGAATGACTCATGCTGATTTCAAGCATGAGTTATTCTAATAAGTTAAACCACCAACATTCCTCTGAGACACAAAAATATAGACTATGAAAAATAGTCTTATTTTCCATATTTGGAATTCATGAATCCTTCAGTTCTATAAACATAGCATAATCTAATGCAATAAGCATCTGTCTTAGTCTGTTTTCTGCTGCTATAACAGAATACCACACACGGGGTAATTTATAAAGAATAGAAGTTTATTGGGCTTATGGTTCTGGAGGCTGGGAAGTTCAAGAGTATGGCGCTGGAAACTGGTGAAGGTCACACTGCATGGTGGAAGGTGCCACATGGGAAAGCAAATGTGCTAAACAGAGGAAACTGGGCCAAACTCATCCTCTCATCACTCCTGAAATAAAAGCATCAATTCATGCATCAGGACAAGGTCCTACCTTAATACCTGAGTTTTGCAGAGGACATTCAAACTATAGCAGTATCTCTCCCAAGTAGCCAAAATGCAACTCATCTTTTCTCTAGGCCCCACTGCTTACTACTGGGGCTGCCATATCCAACCTAAGCATCTGTTTTTCCTGCCTAATTCTGTTTCCACCAGCCGTGCACTTGCTTCAGTGGGAACAGTGGCAACAATGCTAACAACATTGAGAGATGATAGGACAACAAAGGAGGAGAGCTGTGTACCAAGATCTGCTGGGACGCTGGGTGGTCCCGCGGAACCAATCAGCATGGTAACTGGATCCTGGGACTCACACCCTTGATTATTCCCAAAGTGCTAGAGCACGAAGAAACAAAAGTTATATTATTCCTAGACATTAACATTTAAAATTTTTTAATTAAAAAAATATTTTAAGGACAGGGTTTCTCTCAGTTGCCCAGGCTGGAGTGCAGTGTTGTGACCATAGCTTACTACAGCCCACAAACTCCTGGGCTCAAGCATTCCCCCACACCTCAGCCTCCCAAGTCGCTGGGACTACAGGCACACACCACCAAACCCAGTTAATTTTTTAAATTTTTCGTAGTGGTGAAGTCTTGCTATGTTGCCCAGGCTGATCTCAAACTCCTGACCTCAAGCAATCCTCTCACCTTGGCCTCCATGTGCTGAGATTACAGGCATGAGCTATTGCACCCAGCCTGAAATTTTAAAATTATATATAACCTGCCTTAGCCAAGGTCCAGGCGGGAAACAGAGTCACTGTGAGATGGTTAAGTTGAAGAAACTTTAACAAAAGGATGACTTTACAGAGGCTTGGGCTGGATTACAACATCAAACAAGGGAGAGTGAGGCATCCAGAGGCTAGCAAGTATGGGAAGACTTTACCACCCCTGGGTTGTAACCAGAGGCCAGTGAGAGGGGCTAGGGTGGAAAAGAGGCCACTCTTTGGGGGCTATAAACCTGGGTGGAAAGATAATACCCCGATGTCTCTCTCTTCCTGCCTTGTTGTACCACCCGTTGGCTGGACTCAGCAAGAAGTACCACCCATTGGCTGGACTCATCAGAAAGCTGACAGTGCGGAGCCCGGGGGAAATAAACTACAGGGTTCAGCCTCCCAGCAGACAATAGATGCGGGAGAGCAAACAAAATAAGCGGCATAAAGCCAGTATTCCTAGAGCCTCCCATAGAGTCTGGCATGTAATAGGGCACAAGAAATATTTGCGGAAGAAACAAATGAACCCAGTTACGAGAGAACTAGTAAGAGTTGTTAGCAATTAACATTCCATCTGTTAGGAAACAAGCAGGAGACACCACTTTGTCTCTAACTCTTTCTGAACTCAGGGTTTCCCTGTGTGGGTTGTGTTGTGTCTTCCAAAGTGTGTGAACCATTTGCATTTCCACCAGCAATCAACAGAGTTCCCCTACATGCTTGCCAACATTTGGTGGTGTCAGTGTTCTGGAATTTGGCCACTGTGTGACATTTGTAGTGGTAGCCCATTGATGTTTTAATTTGCATTTCCCTGATGATACCTGATGTGCAGCTCCTTGTTTATTTGTTTTTTCCTTCCCTTTATTGTAAGTTCCATAGAAGCAGGAACCATACCTGTCAATTTTGCAGTGAACCTAAAACTGCCCTAAAATAATAAAGTCTATTTTTTAAAAAGAAACAAGGAATACTGGTTTGCTAGGGCTGCCGTTACAAAATACCACAGACTGGGTGGCTCAGAACCATGAGAAAATAAATTCAGTAATAGAGTGTATTTTCTCACAGTTCTAGAGGCTAGAAGTCCAAGATGAAGGTGCCGTCAGGACTGATTTCTCCTGAGGTGTCTCTTCCTGGTTTATGGATAGCTCCTTCTCACTGTGTCTTCACATGATCTTTCCTCTGCATATGTCTGTATCCTAATCGCCTCTTCTTCTAAGGAATCCAGTCATACTGGATTGGGGCCTACCCATATGACCTCATTTTACCTTAATCACCTCTTTAAAAAGTCCTGCATCCAAATATTGTCACCTCCTGAGGCAATAGAGGTTAAGGTTTCAACAAGAATTTGGAAGAAGACACAGCCCTTAAAGCAATTTCACATAGTGACAAAGTGATATGGCACAGCTGAGCTCCCCGCTAAACCCCACCCTTAAGCCTGGAACCTCAGCCCTAAGTGAAAACAGCTGGCCCCATTTTTCACCCCAATTCCCCACCCCCCCACCCCGCCTGCCACGCCCTTATCCTGTGCCCATAAAACGACTCAGCTGGCAGAGCAACACAAGTGGCTGAGCACTGGGGATACAAGCTGCTGAGTGTCAGGGATACAGGCAGCTGAGTGGTAAGCAGAGAAGCAGCAACCAAGTGTTGGAGACCACAGATAGATGCAGCTAACTTCAGACAGTTCAGCTTCAGGGAAAGATCACCTTTCTGTACCATCCCCTTTCCAATTCCCCATCCCACTGAGAGCCACTTTTATCGCCCGATAAGATCCTCCGCATATACCACCCTTTAATCCATTTATGTGACCTGATTCTTCCTGGATGCCAGACAAGAACCAGGGTGCTGAGAGGACAGGGGCTCGGAAGCCACTGCAGGGCCCACACAGAGCCTGCTTTTGCTAGAGAGGAGCAACCAGCTAATTCCAACATTCAGCAGGCTGAGTGAAACAAGCCACTCCAGTTCCTGCCCAAAAAGGAGGTCAATGTCAAGGGAACAATCCCATCTCAAAAGGACAAAGTAATGAAGAAATAAGGTGATTGCATGGTGATTGCCAGGGCTCTTCAGATTGGGTGGTTAAAGGTACCTTATGGACAGGTAATCTGAGCTAAGACCTTACTGACAGGAGCAGCCAGTGGGGGGATCTTGCGTAGGAGCAATGCAGGCAGAGGCGGTGGGAACCTGCAAGACAAAGGCTGCAAGGTGGGAGTATGCTTCTAAATTCAAGGAATAACAAGAAGGCCAGTGTGGATGAAGCATAATGAACAAAAGGAAAGCTCAGGGCATGAGACTGAAAAGTTAGCAAGGGACAGATCATACAGGGCTCATATCCTATCCCTGTGGTAAGGAGGGCAAGTTTTAGGCTAAGAGGAGTGGGAAATACTTCAGGGATTTGAGAAGGGAGTAGCATAATCTTATTGGTTGTCATCTTTAATAAGAGAAAGAACATGAGCTAAGCAATGGAACAAATACGAATTTGTATTTATAACTGGAAAAAGCCTTCTCAAACTCCTAGAGTGTCCGTAGTGTCTGCATTGCAAGACAAGGCAGGAAGATGGGCACATGGCCATGGGAGGATATAAAGGATTATATATTACTGAAGATTTAACCCTCAAGCAACAAAGTCAAAGTCCTGATGGACAGTGAGAGGTGGAAGGTTTTGCTGTAAGTGTGCTGAGATCTGGGACAGAAAATGCCTCCAGGTCACTTCAAGGAAAGCAACCTGAAAAAAATATGAGAAATTGGCAATCATCAGCCAGAGGAGATCCTTAGGTAGGAAGGCAAACTTCCTGGCTAAAAGCAGTTCTTTTCCATTGTTTCGTTATCACCTTTCTGTATGTAGTTCAAAGGCACCTAGTAGACTGTGAATTGATGGATGAGAGCGATTTCCAAAGCACCTCTCTGGAGAAGGAGAGAAGCCAAAAAATGACAATATTTGCTGTTTGTAGATTTCACAATGAATTTTCATTTCACAATGAATGAACCTACCTAGTTTAGCATCACACCACCACCCAGGGAGGTTAGACAGAGAAGAGAATCAACCTTGTTTTCCTACTGTGTGTCAGGCATAATGCTGGGTGCAAAACTACCTCAGTCAAGCCACTTATCGCCTCAAAGGTAGATACATTTTATTCTCGTTATTCAGGATAGTTATGTTCTAAAAAGTCACTGCAAGCACTGAATTAGCCAGTGCTGAATCATTACTCCTAGGATAAATACAGGGTTAGTTTTCCGGGACATTCTGGTCACATTTCATCAACTGATTAATACATAACCTTGCTTTATGTGTATGTGTTTAAAGACTTCCTATTTAATCTGTATTTTTGGTTAATTACCATTGAACTCACAGTCAACTGCACTATCACTCATTCCTGAATGAAGCTTATCAACACATGCATTTTTGTAACTGCCCAGTGGGTTCCCCTTGCCGGCTGCCCGGATAGAGCTGATTTGTCAAGATAAAGGAATTTAATTCTGTGTGACTTTAATTCACACAGAGCTGGCTGATTAGAAGACTGGAGTATTATAATGCAAATCAGTTTCCCTGAAAATTCGGAGGCTAGGGTTTTTTCAAGGATGCAATCATAGAGGTATGGAAAATGGTCCTTGTGAGTGCTCACTTCACTTCTGGATAGGGCCACTACCTGGGTGGGGCCACAGGGAGGTCCAGGTGGAGGCACTGGTCATCAGAAATGCAAAAACATGAAAAGACATCACAAAAGGCCAATCAGACATCACAAAAGGCCAATCTTAGGTTCTGCAAGACAGATGTTATCTGCAAGAGTAATTGGAGAAGTTGCAAATCTTGTAACCTCCAGAATAATGGTTGATAATCCTTTGTGTCTACACCTTAGCAGAATTTAGGCTCCTGTCATCCTCCTAACCTGGTGGTCTTTCATTAGCTTTACAAAGGGTGGTTTAGTTTTGAGGAATGGCTATTGTTTAAACGTCTCCCAAGGTTAGCTTGTCCCAAGCCCAAGGAATGATTAAGGGCAATTTGGAGGTTAAAGGCAAGATAAGGGTTAGTTAGATCAGACTTCTTTCACTGTTAAAATTTTCTCGCTGTTATTTTGCAAAGGTGGTTTCGTTTTCCCCATAAGGCATATCACAGCTTTCTTACCCTTAAGCGCCCTAGACAGCACTTTAGCACTACACTTGGGGGCCATTTTAAACAGCAAAATCACCAACAAAAAGCACAAAGATGCAAAAGTTGTGTCACTAGACAAACTACAAAAAGGATATTTGTTTACAGCATGAGTTGAAAGAAGGCAGAGTGGCGCCTTGCTCAGCCCCAGCTTAGAATATGTGCATCGCGGCCGGGCGCGGTGGCTCAAGCCTGTAATCCCAGCACTTTGGGAGGCCGAGACGGGCGGATCCCGAGGTCAGGAGATCAAGACCATCCTGGCTAACACGGTGAAACCCCGTCTCTACTAAAAAAATACAAAAAACTAGCCGGGCGAGGTGGCGGGCGCCTGTAGTCCCAGCTACTCGGGAGCCTGAGGCAGGAGAATGGCGTAAACCCGGGAGGCGGAGCTTGCAGTGAGCTGAGATCCGGCCACTGCACTCCAGCCTGGGCGACAGAGCGAGACTCCGTCTCAAAAAAAAAAAAAAAAAAAAAAAAAAAAAGAATATGTGCATCGAGTGACTCAAAATTTTCACCACAGATGACTATAAAAGCTGCATGTATTCATCAGGGTTCTCCAGAGAAGCAGAACCGTTACAGTAGGTAGCTAGTCAGGCATGAGCAGGGCAGAAGAGGGCCATCCCCGAACCAGGAATGTCAGGTGACTATCAGGTAATTGTCAGGTGGTTGTTACACTGTTTCTCTAGAATAATAATTTGTCAAAGTGGTGTTAAGGAAAGGCAGTCTCCCAATAGATAGAAAAAATCTGAAAGTGGTTATCAGCAGCTCCCTGATAAGATCTCAGGAGTTGGGAGAGTGGGCTCAAGCATGCTTATTAAGAGGCAAAATGGTGGAGTTTAACTGTTATATGACCTTCTAGGAGCATTCAACTGGTAAGGGAGGAAGGCCTCAAGTGAGCATGCATACAACTCCAATAAACACACTGAGTGCAGCCCCTCCCAAGTGCTAGCAGGCACTACACATGCAGACATTGCACCGCAAGGGAAGAATCGGGAGAAGGGATGCAAGACCTCGGTAGTATGCCAACATGCAAAACCCCAAGTCAAAGGGTCAAATCAGGCACCTGATCTCTCAAGTTGCCCACTTGGCCATCTTCCAAGTAACTTTACTTCCTTTCATTCTTGTGCTAAAACTTTTAAATAAACTTCACTCCTGCTCTAAAACACTTGCCTTGGTCTTTCACTCTGCCTTATGCCTTGGCAATCAAATTCTTTCTTTTGAGGATGCGAGAATTGAGGTTGCCTCAGGCCTGTACAGATTTGCCTACAGTAACAGAACCAATAAAGTACGTGTGTGCGTGTGTGTGTGTGTGTGTGTGTGTGTGTGTACAGAGAGAGGGCGAGAAAGGGAGGGAAGGAGAGAAAGATTTATTATGGGGAATTGGTTCACACCAAGATGATGGAGGCCGAGAAGTCCCAAGATCCTCGGTCACAAGCTGTAGACCCAGGAGAGTTGATGGTACAGTTCCAGCCTAAGTCCAAAGACCTGAGAAGTAGGAGAGCTGTTGGTGTAAGTTCCAGTCCCAGTTTGGTTCTAGGGGCAGGAGAAGACCAATGTCCCAGCTCAAAGACAGTCAAGCAGAGAGAGACCAAATTCTTCCTTTCTCAGACTTTTTGTTCAGTTCGAGCCTTTAAGAATTAAATGAGGCCCACTCACACCAGGAAGGACAATCTACCTTACCCAGCCTATAGATTCAAATGTTAATCTCACTCAAAGACACCTTCACAGATACACCAAGAATATAGCTTAACTAAATATCTAAGCATCCTGTAGCCCAGTTAAATTGACACAGAAAATTAACTATCACAAGCTTTGAGTATTGATTTTTGGTTTGCAAATAAATTTTAGAGGGCAGGTGAATTCACAAATATGGAATCCAGCAATCATAAGGATCAAGTGTATCATCATTCATCAGTGGTGTGATGGAGGCAGCTCATAACAGCTTGGCTGATTGTTATATTTTATGAAATTTTGCAAGCTGATCATTAAACAGCCATTTTAAAAAATTATATAAACTTACAAATTAAAATTATATTTTAAAATATAGGTAATAAGGCCAGGCACAGTGGCTCTCACCTGTAATCCCAACACTTTGGGAGGCTGAGGCAGGAGGATTGCTTGAGCCCAGGGGTTGGAGACCAGCCTGTACAATATGGTGAAACCCCATCTCTACCAAAAAAACAAAAAACAAAAAACAAAAATCAGCAGTCATGGTGGCACACACCTGTAGTCCTAGTTACTCGAGAAGCTGAGGTGGGAGGATTGCTTGAGCCTGGGAAGTCAAGACCATAGTGAGGTGTGATCACATCACTGCACTCCAGCTTGGGCACAGAGCAAGACCCTGCCTCAAAAAAATACATATTTACAGGTAATAAATACCCAAAAACATTACTTTTAATGATTTACCTATCTTCAACTATGGTCTATGCTCTTGAGGTTATTTACATCTATTGTATTTGTATGACGAATATGAATACAAATTTGTATTTGTGTGTGCTGTTGTGCATTTCTTCACAAATCTGTGTTCAGTGACATTACTTTCCTAGACTATGTATTTAATAACTTTATAATTTGCAGCAAAAGCTGCAAATTAGGGCTTGCTTTCTTGTTTATTTATTCATTTATGATGAGCCAGTTAAACACTCCCCAGCACAGTAAAGATTTGACCCTAGACCTGAGTGATTCCAAAACTTATGCGTACTCTTTCTGGTTCATTACACAGATTCCATTTTTTCATTTCCATTCCAAATGTTTGCATTTGTTTCTGAAGATGTGGGCTGCCAAGATTTCTACTGCATTTCGAATTCTCCATTGGCTTTTTTTATCTATCTCTGTTAATTTTTCTTACAGATCTAACTTTTCCTCCTGTAGTTTTCATCTGTATCTTCCCTCTTTTTGGCATCATATTGTTTAGTCCTTTCAACGATATCAGAAGCTTTTCTTGGGAAAGACCCCCAATAAATCAAATACATCAATAACTGAACTCAATTTTTCAAGTTCACTCTATCAGTCTAATTCACAAAGGGGACATCTTCCTCAATCTAATTCTGGGAACTTGCAAGGTCAAACCTAACCCAGAACACAGGTTCACAAAGAACCAGGGCAAGCAGTTCAGTCATTCAAGACATTGCAGACTGAAGAATGGAAGGGATCCACATAGTAAAGTTGTTTTTTAGGGATCTGGGTTTTAAGAATGGGCTGAGGCCGGGCACCGTGGCTCAAGCCTGTAATCCCAGCACTTTGGGAGGCCGAGACGGGCGGATCACGAGGTCAGGAGATCGAGACCATCCTGGTGAACATGGTGAAACCCCGTCTCTACTAAAAAATACAAAAAACTAGCCGGGCGAGGTGGCAGGCACCTGTAGTCCCAGCTACTCCGGAGGCTGAGGCAGGAGAATGGCATAAACCCGGGAGGCGGAGCTTGCAGTGAGCTGAGATCTGGCCACTGCACTCCAGCCTGGGCGACAGAGCGAGACTCCGTTTCAAAAAAAAAAAAAAAAAAAAAAAGAATGGGCTGAAAGACTCATAGGGAAATAGTCCTGGGGTGGGTAGTAGGTGAGGGATGAAATACTACAAAGTGAGTTTATATCCTGTAACTTGAGTTATAGAAAATAAAAGAGCAGTTACCAGCCCTCCTCTTTTTGAGTCAGAGCTGTTAATTTGATTCATCAGGAATGAACTCTTGGCTCTAGCTAAAGTTCCTGACCCAGAGTGCTAGTTACTGTCTGACAAGCCATCAAGCAAGACTGTGTTAGATTTCAGACTAATTGGAGCCATGTCACCAAAGATGGGTTCAAAAGGATCCCTAGAGTTTTTAAGAGCAATGCGTATTGTTTTTCTCTCAGCTGAGGGTACTAGATGTACACAGAACAGAGCCCTGACATAGCACATTTCTAGTGCTGCCGTTTCTTAGTTGCATCACTTACAAGTCATTTCTGAGGAGTTATAAAATAGTTTGCACTAGGGTAACCAGTAGTTTACACTATACTACATGTACCAAACTGTTTACCCACAGAGCCAGAATGCTAATGAAAGCAGTAAAATGCACATCAATATTAAGTCAATAATATTGAGCACCAATCATTTGAGACATTATGTTAGGCTTTGTGAGGAGTATAAGGAAGTCAGGGGCAAAGCTGCTGTGTTGAAGGGGGTCTCAATCCAGTTAGGGAGGCAGGCCACAGGCAGAAGTTACTAGCTCTGAAGAAATAATAATTGTTCTATGTGTAGATCAAACTTAATGATCAAGGCAAAAACTTTTTTTTTTCAGAGTCTCACTCTGCTGCCCAGGCTGGAGTGCAGTGGCACAGTCTCAGCTCACTGCAACCTCTGCCTCCCAGATTCAAGTGATTCTCGTGTCTCAGCCTCCCAAGTAGCTGGAATTACAGGTGCACACCACCACATCCGGCTAATTTTTTTTTTTTTTTTTTTAATAGAGATGGGGTTTCACCATATTGGCCAGGCTGGTCTTGAACTCCTGACCTCATGTGATCCACCTGCCTCAGCCTCCCAAAGTGCTAGGATTACAGGCATAAGCCACTGCACCCGGCCAGCAAAAGGCTTTTAAAAATAAAAACAAAATCTATAGATAGAAGACATCGGTATCATCGTTATATCAAGTATGTTGTGAGAACAGTAATTGCCAGAAAAGTTAAGGGGAGAGAGAGGGTGTGTTATAGGAGGCAGACATCAGCAGGCCAGGAGAGGGCTGCCCGCCCAACCCGGAACATCCGACGACCATCAAGTGATGGTCAGGTGGTTGTTACACTGTTACAGTCATTATTTCTCTAAAACAATTAGTCACAGCCAGCACCAGGGAAAGGCAGTCTCCCCACAGATAGAAAAAACCTGAAACTGGTTATCAGCAGCTTCCCAATAAGATCTCAGGAGTTAGGTAAGTGGGCTCAAGCATGCGCACTATGAGGCAAAATGGGGGCGTTTACCTGGTATATGACCTTCCTCTAGGAACGTGAGACTGGTAAAGGAAGAACGTCTCAAGTGAGCATGCCTATAACTCCCATAAACACATTGCGCATGCAGCCCTCCCCAAGCACTGGTAGGGCACTGGGCATGCAGACAGCCCACCAGAAGGGAAGAATCAGGGGAAAAGGGATGCAAGACCCCAGAGGTATGCCAATGTATAAAACCCTAAGTCAAACGTCAAGCCAGGCACTTGATCTCTCAAGTTGCCAGCTTGGCCCTCTTCGAAGTGTACTTTACTTCATTTTGTTCCTGTCCTAAAACCTTTTAGTAAACTTTTACTCTTGCTCTAAAACTTGCCTTAGTCTCTCTGCCTTATTTTTCCTGGGTCAAATTCTTCCCTGCCCCCGCTCCAGAGTAGCTGGGATTACCAGCGCCCGCCATCACACCTGGCTAATTTTTTGTATTTTTAGTAGAGACCGGGTTTCGCCATGTTGGCCAGGCTGGTCTCAAATGCCTGACCTCAAGTGATCTGCCTGCCTCCACCTTCCAAAGTGCTGGGATTACAGGCGTGAGCGATCGCACCCAGCCCCAACTTCTTTCTTCCGAGGAGCTAAGAGTTGAGGTTGCTGCAGACCCATAAGGATTCGCTGCTGGTAACAGCTGCTTCTGGGATCAGGTAAGAAAAAGTTTCAAGGAGAAAGCTAGGAAGAATGGATAGGATTTGAATGAGTCAAGTGGAAAGAGGACGGGCATTTGAGACAAAGGGCAGAGCATGAAGCAGTGAGGCAGCCCCCATCCCACTCCCTTCCACCTGTTCTTCCCCTTAGTGGCCTGACCTTGGCCTTCCACTCCATCCTCATCCCTCCCCATCCCCACTGTCAGTCTCAGAATGTGCCATGCCTGTGACAGCTCCAGGACTCTGGCCATGCTGCTTACACTGCCACAGAGACCTTTTTCCTCTTCTTCTTCATGTAGCTAACTCTTACTTTGCCTTGAAGACTAATTTATGTTAGAAGTTCGTCTTCCCAGAAAGCCTTAGTCTTTGGGAATTTGGTGCTCTTCCTTGAGAAGAAAAGGTACAACCATTTAACTCCATCAGAACACTTACCACATGGCCTTTCCCACTGGACTCACTGGAAACGTCTTGAGGGCAAAGGCCTTGCCTTTGATAGCTGATCCATATCAGCTACCGTGTCCACTACACAGCAGGTGCCCGTTATCAGCCACTGTGTCCACTACACAGCAGATGCCCGATAAATTCTTGTAGAGTGAATATATATTTACAGAAAGAGGAGCTGTGAGAAGATGCCTCAGTTTTGGAAAGGAAAAATTGGTTGATTTTTACATTTTGAATTTAAGCTGATGAGAGTCCTTTCATGTGGAAATGTCTAACAAAAATTGGAAATAGAAGACTGACACTGGAGGCTGTTATGATTTTCTTTCTTTCTTTTTTTTTTCAGATAAACTGAAGCACAAGAGGGTAAAAACCTTGTCCTTGGTTTACAACCAGAAAGTGGTGATGCAAAGAACTTAGTCCAAGCTTTGATCTTTTCTGCATTGCCTGCCAAAGCAGAACCTTGAGAAATACCCATGTTTGAGGGATGAGAGGAAGAAGATAAATCAGCAAAGAAAATAGTGATAAGAAAGGTAAGTGATAAGAAAAAAAATGATGTAAATGATGTAAATAGCCGGGCTCGGTGGCTCAAGCCTGTAATCCCAGCACTTTGGGAGGCTGAGACGGGCGGATCACGAGGTCAGGAGATCGAGACCATCCTGGCGAACACGGTGAAACCCTGTCTCTACTGAAAAATACAAAAAACTAGCCGGGCGAGGTGGCGGGCGCCTATAGTCCCAGCTACTCGGGAGGCTGAGGCAGGAGAATGGCGTAAACCTGGAAGGCGGAGCTTGCAGTGAGCTGAGATCCGGCCACTGCACTACAGCCGGGGCGACAGAGCAAGACTCCGTCTAAAAAAAAAAAAATGATGTAAATAATAAAGATGACAGCCAGGGTTGGTGGCTTACACCTATAATTTAAGCACATTGGGAGGCCAAGGCAGGAGAATTGCTTGAGCCCAGGAGTTCAAGGCTGCAGTGAGCTATGATGGTGCCGCTGCACTCCAGCCTGAATGACAGTTAGCTCCTATCTCCAAAAAAAAAAAAAAAAAAATGATAATGATAAGTTTCTAATCTTCCTTTTTCTTTTTCCATTCCTTTCCCTTCTCTTCCTGAACTGTTCAGTCCCAAAACCTCAAATAGGACAGAGCAGAGCAGATATCTCTGCCAGGTGAGGGAATCACTGTGGCCCAGACTGGAATGTTGGGGGCCAAATTGGGCATGGAGGTGTCTGCCCAGGAGGACAGGGCAGCTGGCAGAATCATAGTCCAAGGTGGGGGTGAAGAGGAATCCACACAAGGTGGGATTGAGGAGTTGGAGGAGGAAGCACAAAGAATCAAAGCCCAAGCAGGATGATGAGGCCATCCGGGCAGAGGGGCAGCCTGGCGTGAGAAGCCAGAGCACGGAAAGCCAGAGTGGAAGCAGTGGGAGATGGGTTACACTGGGGAGGACTGATCAAAGATGTAAATATATTAACAATAAGGGGAGCCAGTTTCTCACTGCTGGAAAAGGGAAGTGTAAATATGGAGGAGGAGAAAACTGAATGAACTTAGTAGTTTTGGATTAAAATTGTAGGTATCCATGTATGGTTTTTAATAGGTAGATATCAAAATGAACACAGATGTAAGTGTATATCTGCATTTACATGTGAGTATGTGTGTGTATACCCACACACAGATTAGATAGATAGATAGATAGATAGATAGATAGATAGATAGATAGATGATAGATATTTCGTAACTGTCCACCTCAGGGCCTAGAGTCAATGCCTCCTCAAAAGCTCCTCCTGAGCACACCTAGTGACCCAGGTCTTGGTTTCTAAATCCGTCCTAAACCCATTCTCCAGAAAAGGAACCAGGGCTCCTTGAAGTAGCTGAACCCAGACCTGGGCAGGGAGAGCAAAGACTGGGTGTAGAACATTGTTGGGCCAGAAAGCAAAGAAGTACGTAAAGAATGATGGGAAAATGTTATGAGGACATAGAACCAACTAAAATCTAGGCTATTTGGTGCCTCAAAATTAATAAGCTGGTGTATTAGTTTGTTCTCACGCTGCTCAGGAAGACATACCCGGGACTGGGTAATGTATAGAGGAAAGAGGTTTAATAGACTCACAGTTCCACATGGATGGGGAGGCCTCATAACCACGGCAGAAGGCGAAAGGCATATCTTACGTGACTGCAGTCAAGAGGGCTTGTATAGGGGAACTCCCCTTTATAAAACCATCAGATCTCATGAGACTTATTCACTATCATGAGAACAGCACAAGAAGCACCTGCCCCCATGACTCAATTACCTCCCACTGAGTCCCTCCCACAACATGTGGGGATTATCACAATTCAAGGTGAGATTTGGGTGGGGACAGAGATCCAAACCATATCAGCTGGAGTGTGCCTCCTATTGATTAAAGAAGTCACGAGCCCAGCCCAGATTCAAAAAGAGGGATGAAGTGGAGGTACAGTTAATTGGGAGGCTACTAGTCTAACAGACTATCACAACCAATGCCATGGAAAACCAAATATATTAGGAAAAGTAGACGTTGCTAGTAACCTCGGGAAGCTGAAGCTGCTTAAAGTAGCTGGTACAAACTGAAAGTCAGACCAGGAAACAAAGGGCCTTCAAGAAGCCTTCCGAACCATTTCTGCCAGCTCTGAGCAGATTTTCTGAACCGGCACTGGGGAAAACTGGTCTCAGAAAAGAGCTTATGAGAGCAGAACCACCTCATTGGGGCACCCACAGGCCGTGGGAAATGTGACACTGGCTTGATGCCGCTGGTTTTTAGTCAGGCCACAGTGAGAAGGAACAGTCCTAACAGGCCCCCAGCCAGATTGAGTTGCTCATTTTTGTTTTAGTCAAGCAGTAAAATTTGCTAATGTTCTACTTTAAGTGCCTTCTCCAAAGACGTCCCTCTTTGCCTCGTGTGTTGAACCATCATTCAGTGAGTATATTTCATTGAAAATATGATTGATTGTCTTTTGTAGCAATAATAAAATGCTACAGCAACTTTGCCATAAAAGTAATAATAGTAATAAATTATAATGCATTGAATAAAGTGGGAAACTATGAGTTCATATGATATACATTAATATGTAATAAACTGAATATGTGTTGAGGAGCAAGGTGTTGGCCTAGTTTCAAGGTACGTCGCCACAAAATATTTACTAACTTCAAAGGTTAAAATAGTGACTCTGCAGCGAAGCAGCCTGGCAGACACCATCGTAATCAGGTGAACACCATCATTAGTGGGGCAAATGAAATGAGTCACATGAATGAATGCAATAAGATCACAGCATCACTTCTGTGATATTCCTGCCAAAGATACGAAACCTGATCATGAGCAAACATCAGATAAGCCCAAATTGAAGGATGTTACACAAAATAATTAACTGGTCATCTTCAAGTCTGTCAATGGCAGGAAAGCCAAGGAAGGGCTAAGAACTGTTCCAGAGTGGAGACTAAAGAAACATAGTGCCTGAATGCCAGGCACGATACTGAACTAGATCCTGTTGCTATGGGGAACTTAGGCAGGACAATTGGTGGAACTGAGGGTTAGATAGTAGTGATGAATCCATTTCAATTTCCTGCTTTTGATGGTTGTATTGTGGTTTTGTTGTAGAACATCCTTGTTTGAAGGAAATGCACACAAAAAATTAGAAGATGATGGAGCATTAGATTGGCAACTTATTCAGGAAAAAAGGAAAAAAAAAAATCCTTGTAATGAACTTGCAATTTGTTTGTAATTTTGAGAGTATTTTTAACCAATATATTTGTTTTCAAAATCTTAATGTCCCAAGTAAAATTTTCAGATCTCTAGATGCAAAATGTTTATTTTTTAAAATGAGGATGCTATCTGTGACTTTCAAGAGTCGTAGAGTAATACAAGTGCCTCAAGTTATCAAAGGAAAAATTTAGTGAAAGAAAAAAATGCATTAAGTAAAACTTAATTAAGTAAAACTTCTTGAGAATTCTAAATTGTTTGGTGAGTAGTCATGTGAGTTTTGTAAATTTTTGAATTAGGATAGTTATTTTTTAGTGTTTTGTATGTATAATATAAAATTATCTTTATTTTATTTTCTTTTTTGAGACGGAGTCTTCGCTCTGTCACCCAGACTGGAGTGCAGTCGCGCGATCTTGGCTCACTGCAACTTCTGCCTCCCGGGTTCAAGTAATTCTCCTGCTTCAGCCTCCTGAGTAGCTGGGACTACAGGTGCCTACCACCACACCTGGCTAATTTTTTGCTTGTTTGTTTTGCTTAGTTTTTTGTATTTTTAGTTGAGACAGGGTTTATGCCATGTTGCTCAGGTTAGTCTGAACTCCTGACCTCAGGTGATCCACCTGCCTCAGCCTCCCAAAGTGCTGGGATTATAGTCAGGAGCCAGCATACCTGGCCATAAAATTATCTTTATCATCTTTATTCTGCAAAAAATAAAGTGATCCTGATAACAGTAATAATAGTAAATGTTTATTGAACAGTTGTTATGTATACTCTGCTATGAAATATGTGATATTACTTCCATTTACGTAACAGGAAACTGAAACTCAAAGGGGCTAAGAAATTTCTCCTAAAGTTGGCATACTAATTTGTAGTGTAGCCAACTTTTGAATTCTCCACACTCCAAAGCCTATATCTTTAACTCCTGTTCTTTAGTTCTTCCCATGGAGGCCACAGAGAAGGGAATTTTTAGGAAGATACCAGAAGCTTGGGCTTCGTTCTAGATTCCTCCCACTCTCTCATTACTTACCCTTAATCCAGTCTATCACCAAGTCTTGCTGGTTCCATTTTAAAACTCTACCGCTGCCTCCTGGGTTAGTTAAGGCCTCGCCATTTTTCTCCTGGTTCCTGGCAACAGCCTCCCCACTCTTCCTAATCCTTATCTCAGTTCTCTTTAGAGTTTCTACACTACCGTCAGAATGAACAGCCTAAAACTAAAATCTAAATATTGGCCAGGCACTGTGGCTCACACCTGTAACCCCAGAACTTTGGAAGACTGAGGTGGGTGGATTGCTTGAGCCCAGGAACTTGGAAACCAGCCCGGGCAATATGGTGAAACCTCATCTCTGCAAAAACTAAAAAATAAATTAGCTGGGCCTGGTGGCACACACATTTAGCTCTAACTACTTGGGAAGCTGAGGCAGGAAGATTGCTTGAGTTTGGGAGGCAGAGGTTACAGTGAGCCAAGATCATATCACTGCACTCCAGCCTAAGTGACAGAGTGAGACCCTGTCTCAAAAAAGAAAACAAACAAAAAAAAATCTAAATATCACAAATGTGCTTAAGTTCCTATGTGGAGAGAAGAAAGACCCTTTTGTGACTCCATTTACCTTTGGGTTAAAGTTAAAACATGACACTGGAGTCATCCCATTATCTGGCCTCTGAGTATCTTCCAAGCCTCATGAACTATAAGGTCCCATGCAAACTGTGCACTCAAAGCACTCTTGAGAGATAATTTTCCAGATACAACAGAACAGTTTCTGTTATGTAAACACCACCGATACATCCATATCAAGTGTCAGCAAGTGTGACTATCTCTTACCAGCATTTTCTGTGTTTCCCTTCATTCCCAACTAGGCTGCGTGGGATACCTCTTTGTAATTCCCATTACATTTTTCTAAAGACCTCCTCTATATCTATCATATCTTCATAATCTGTCCATCATATCTATCTATCATCATCTCTATCGTCATCTTCATAATCTGTCATAGTATAATGTAACCTTCCTTCATCAAACTGCTGTCCTTGAAAGAAGTGATTGGCGCTTGTTCCTCCTTGGATCTCTCGTCAATGCCTGGAACAAAGAAGGTGCTTCAAAAGACATCCTGGAATGAATGAGTGAATGGAAGAATACACATCAATGATTTATCAATTGTGTAAAACGCTACAGAGAGGCAAAATGAAAGAACTCGTGTTTTTCAGTAGAACCATTTCAGAAGAGTTGGGAGAGGAGTTGACTTAGAGGTTAAATAATATGAGTGAGAAGACAACAGGGGATGATTTTTAACAAGTACTCAGAGGGCTGTTTGAATCTAAGTTTGAGTGGACAGGGTGCCCTCAGTCTCAGGGGTGTACAATGGCTTTAAAAAATTAATATATACTTCTAAAAAAATTCATATGGAATCTCACCATGTTGCCTAGGCTGGTCTCAAACTCCTGGGCTCAAGGGATCCTCCTGCCTCAGCCTCCTATGTAGTTGGGATTGCAGGTGCCACTGCACCTGGCTCGTAGTAAATACTTTTGAATAGGTAATGCAAGCACAGCATATAAAATTTCAAAAGTGCAAAAGGAAGTCCAGTAAAGAGTAAAGCTCTACCACTTCCCACACCCATCCCCTAGCCTCTCAGTTACTGCCACAGGAAAAGATCACAATAAATAACCATTTGGCATGCTTTTGTTTCTTCCCTAAGACTCCATCTCCATAACTTGGCAATGATTTATAGGAAATCCCTATAAATCCATTACTCATAAAGTGTAGAGGGGACCAAGATGGAAAAGGTGAATAAGTCCCACTGTTGGCACTTTATTTACATATGCAAAAATGCCCAAGTCATGATGTGCCTTGGAGACTAAAACAACTCTATACTAGACGTTCCAGTGTACATTTAAATTGAGATTTGTAAGACTGATCATAGATGAGCTTAGAAAAAAATGTAAGTAATGGCACATAAATATTAACACAGATGATTAAATGAAGGTATAATGTAATTTGGGCAAATCTGCATTTGTAAAATGTCCTTGTTCTCATGCTTTCCTTTGGAAGCTAAAGCCATAGATCACAGCTATAGGATGTTTTGACTGTTAATTAGTTGTTCATTAGTCTTCATTTCCTAGGGCTTATTGTGGAAAATATATTATATAAATATAAATTTATACTAATTTGTTTTATGCAAATTAATCTATTTGGTTTCATCTTCTTTCTCCGTTAACACCTGGAGTTTTAAAATTAATATATATGAAACTTGGACATGCATAATAAAAATTAAACCCTGGCACACTGAATATAAGACTGGTTTGCATGTATATAGTAAGTTAATTATGACCATTTCGGCTCAGATTTAAAAATTAAGTAATTTCAATGAGGTGTTAAGAGGCAAAAAGCTTATTTTGTGCAATTTTTACAACCACAGGGTAATTAGTACAAGCAGAGCATAAAAGTTACCTTACATGCTACAAATTAGGCTGGCTATTAACAATAACAGCATCAGTGTTTACCCCCACTGCTTCTGCCACAGTTTAAAGTACTCATTAGTACTTCTAAATTGGATAGTTTCCTTTTTTCCATCTGAGGCTTTGGGCAAAGCTCAAAACCCTTAAAAATTTTTTAAAAAATATGTGCATTAAGGCAAGTCTTCAGAAATGTATCTTTTAGCTTTGGAGAGAGATGAAAATTAGGGAAACTTATCACTGCAATGATCCCAGACTGAAAATAAGAGTGACTTAATCAGAATGAAATTGCTTCTACACTTCCCTCTGAGGGTGATTGGTGGAAGTGATGTCAGGTATGGTAAACACTGACCATGGTGCGCATGTGCATGCTGCGGCAACAGGGAAAGTTACTGCTCCTCTGTCAGCTCAAACAGGTCAAGGACTAGGCATCATCCAGGACTCAGAACCGGGAGCTGACCTTGGGAAGACATGTTAATGTGTGTCAAGACGTGTCACCTATGTCATAGCTAGTCCTACAAAGAAAGCGCTCTCGAAGATGTGGCCTGCTGACAGCTAGCTGCTCCCACCTGACCCTTTAACCCCTGGACCCCAGCAGCCTGGCTAAGTACTCCTGCCCACTGGGCCTTTAATACCAGCAGGCCAGCTGCCCCAATTTTACTGTGAATATGGCAAAAATTCTCTTAGATGTTCTTGCCAAACTTGTCAGACCCCTGCCCATTTTAGACTCCAGCTCTTCCAAAGTTATTCTTTTTTTTTTTTTTTTTTTTTTTTTTTGAGGCCGGAGTCTCGCTCTGCCACCCAGGCTGGAGTGCTGTGGCCGGATCTCAGCTCACTGCAAGCTCCACCTCCCGGGTTCACGCCATTCTCCTGCCTCAGCCTCCCAGGTAGCTGGGACTACAGGCGCCGCCACCTCACCCGGCTAGTTTTTTGTAGTTTTTAGTAGAGACGGGGTTTCACCGTGTTAGCCAGGATGGTCTCGATCTCCTGACCTCGTGATCCGCCCCTCTCGGCCTCCCAAAGTGCTGGGATTACAGGCTTGAGCCACCGCGCCCGGCCTTCCAAACTTATTAACATTAGGGAACTCTTCAGTTTTATTCTCAATCCCAAGACTCTCCTTACCTCATCTGTTTATATCTTTTAACCAACAAACCTCCAAGAAAGTTCTCTAAGTGGCCCCTTGGGATTCTTGCCGAGTCCTACTTCGTTTCCTGCTTGTCAAGGCCATTTTAATCAGTGTCAGAGCCTCCCAAGTGCATTGGAACCATTTCCCATTTTAGAGTTCCTGCCCAGAAGGTCACACTTATCTTCTGTCTCAGTGTTTTGAACTCTGCTTCCTGATAGCTGAGGATATGGGCCTACCCATAAACAATATCCCCTGCCTTGCCAAAAAAGAGAAACTTGCTAATGGAGTCACTCTCTCGGTATTTAATTCAAAGGAAAGCAATTATTTATTGAACATTTACTTTGCTCCAGATACTTGGCTATGAGGAGCTCATTGAGTACTATGGGAGGCAGACCATTAAACTCATACTTTTCTTTTCTTCTTCTTTTTTTTTGAGACAACGTGCCTCTCTGTCACCCAGGCTGGATGGAGTGTGGTGACATTGATAACTGTGATGATTAAATAACTTAATAAGTCATCCCTCAGTGTACATGGCTGGATGGAGTGTGGTGACATGAACATGGCTCACTGCAGCCTCAGTTTCCCTGGGCTCGGGTGATCCTCCCACCTCAGCCTCCTGAATAACTGGGACTACAGGTACACACCACCATGCCTGGCTAGTTTTTTTACTTTTTATTTTTGGTAGAGATGGGGTTCCGCCATGTTGCCCAGGCTGGTCTCGACCTCCTGGCCTCAAGCAACACTTCTGCTATGGCCTCCCAAAATGTTGAGATAACAGGCATGAGCCACTGCACCCAGCCTAAACTAATACTTTCAACATGATAAGATAAATGAAGTAAAAGAGGTGTGTGCAATGGATAGCAGTAGTATAAAGGCAAGAGTTCACTCTCTCTGGAGAAAACAGTACAAGCTAGACTTTGGAGATAAGTAAAAATAAGCTGGGTCAATATAAAGCTAGAAGGACTTCCCACTGGAAGGCTCAGCATAAGCAAAATCCTAGAGATACAAAAATAACAAGGCACACTGTCATCATCTCAACTATCAGTTCTTTTTTAAAAATTAAAGTTAGCATAAGTGTTATCCTTTAAATTTGTGTGTGTGTGTGTGTGTGTTGCTGGGTGCGGTGGCTCACTTCTGCAATCCCAGCACTTTGGGAGGCCAAGAGAGATGGATTGCTGGAGCTCAGGAGTTTGAGACAAGCTTGGGTAACATGGTGAGACCTCGTCTCTACCTTGTGTCTCTGTTGCCCTATGAGTATTATAAGGATCAAAATAATACATATCTACCTCAAATGATAACTGTGATGATTAAATAAGTTAATAAGTCATCCCTCAGTGTACATGGGGTTTTGGTTTCAGGATACCCCCCCATACCAAAATCCAAAGATATTCAAGTTCCTTATATAAAATAGTGTCACATTTGCACATAACCTACACACATCCTCCCATGTACTTTAAATCATCTCTAGGTAACTCATAACACCTAATGCTATGTAAATGTTATATAAGTAGTCATAAATACTTATTTGTATTTTTATTGTTACTTTAAAAATTATTATTTTCAATCCACGGATGCAGAGCCCAGGGATATGGAGGGCCAATTGTATTTGTAAAACACTTAGAATGGTGCCTGACATGTGGTAAGTCCTTTAAATGTGAGCTTATAGTACCATAAAGTATTTAACTAGGTCTCAATTGATGATGTTTATGCCGTTGCCAGTTCTTTGCATGTTTTGGCTACAAAAGAAACTTTCAAGGCAAGTTTTGAATTGCCATTAGCTCCTATTACATTTGGGCTCCTTTTTCTTACTAGCCTACCAACACCCAGTATTTGTTTGTGAATACTTAATACATGTGCACTATTGTTGTTAACTCCCTTTAGAGGCAGCACAAAATGTGAAAGTTGGAGTCCAGCAGAGCAGCTTCCAGGCCAGACTCTGGAAGGGAATCCATTGCAGGTTTTCTTTCTGCAGAGAGGCCCTACCAGGAAGGCACATGCTGAGCAGAGACTGAGAAAGAAAGCAGGAAGATTAGGACAGGAGAGGTCAGACAGTAAATCTAACTGGAGGCCAGGCTGGAAAGCAGCCAGAGTATGAGTGTAGGTCAGAAATGTAGGACCAGAGACAAATCTGAGAACAGAGAACTCAAAGTAATTCTTTGCACATTAAAATTTTCAGAAAGTGTGAATGGTATACCTTCTTGGAGGAGATGCTTCGATCGACCGATCGATAGATAGATAGAGAGAGAGAGATAAATAGATGGATAGACAGAGATAGATAGAAGTAGATAGATGATAGATAGATAGATAGATAGATAGATAGATAGATAGATAGATAGAAGATAGTTCTTGAGAAAAGAAAAATGGCTTAGAGCAGTCTGAGCTATATGAGATATGCCAAATTTATCAGGCCCAGAGAGGGGAGCATGGGGCTCCAGTCTTGCTCTGCCTCCTTGAACCCACGCCTGGAAGCAATCATCTAAAGGCAGTTTGTTCCTGACTAGCCGCCTCATCTACTGTCTTTATGTTCCTGGAATTTATGATACACAGAACAGTGTATAGCCAATCAATAGCTTATGTTATTTTCATGGAAATTCTTGGCAAACAACTCAGGAGCTTCCTCTTCCTCTTCTTTTCCTTTAAAAACCTACTTGTACCTGCTGCTAACCAGAGCATATACTCAGGGCAACTTGAAGCTATGCTCTTGGGTTGCAGTCCTCAAGCTTGGCCCAAGTAAATGCTCTACTTATATTAAGTTGGCCTCAGTTGTTTTTTCCTTTAGGTTCACATTCTCATCAAACTGTATGTACAAATGAGGTTGTTAATATTAATTAACCTTAGCAGGTTCTCCCTGCTGCTGCCTCCTCCCAACCCATACCCAGCAGCGGTGCTTTTTGCTATGCTCCTTAGCAGAGTATGTTTAGGGTGGAATGTGGGGTCAGAGGAGAGAACAGCCCTTATCCGTCTAGAGTCTTTTATGATTTAGGTCCTCTTATTTCTCTTCCTAACCTCAGTCTGCTGAGGTTCAAAACATGTCACCCCAGGCTGGGTTGGGGAGACGGAGAGGAAGATACGTAACCAGCTACCTGCTCCTTGTCCTTGATGCTTTATCTCTAGTCACTCAAGAACAAATATTAACCAGTCATTGTAGTAAATGGAATGGAAAACTAACTCCAATTGTCGCCCCTCTCTGTCTCTACGCCCTTTGCAATGGGACACTGAGCTCCTCCTATTAAGAAGTAGAAGCTAGGCCGGGCGCGGTGGCTCAAGCCTGTAATCCCAGCACTTTGGGAGGCCGAGACGGGCGGATCACAAGGTCAGGAGATCGAGACCATCCTGGCTAACATGGTGAAACCCCGTCTCTACTAAAAAAATACAAAAAACTAGACGGGCGAGGTGGCGGGCGCCTGTAGTCCCAGCTACTCGGGAGGCTGAGGCACGAGAATGGCATGAACCCGGGAGGTGGAGCTTGCAGTGAGCTGAGATCCGGCCACTGCACTCCAGCCTGGGTGACAGAGCGAGACTCCGTCTCGGAAAAAAAAAAAAAAAAAAGAAGTAGAAGCTCTCCTTGCCCCTTTAATCTGGGCTGGGCCATGACTGGCTTTGATCAGCTAGATGTGGCTGAAATGATGGGATGTCCGTTTTAAGCTGTACCTCCAGAGGCCTTGAGCTGTTCCACTCACTCTTGTGGCTCCTCTGCCATACCCTGAGAAGAGCCTGGTTAGACTACCAGCTGATGAAGTATGGCCTCAGCCAACAGCTAGCCCCCAGCCATCCCCCTGCCCAGAAAAGCCCAGATGCATGGCTCTGCCAAGCCCTGTGTAGATGACCTGCTTTTACATGAGTGAGGTCAGGGGACACCTGAAGATCCACCCAGCTAAACTATAGATTTTTGAACCAAGTAAAGTCTGTGTCATTTGAAGCCACTGGGTTTTCTGTTTGTTACACAGTATTATTGTGACAAAGGATAAATGATACCAACCTATTTCTGACCTCCAAAATCAAGGCTTTTTGCACATTCAAACACTCCTCCGAGAAGCTCAACAAATAGCCAAATTCTAATTCTCAGTCTGGATTCAGCCAGGATCCCCTGCTGCACTTACAACAGCCCTGCAGCAGACGGGAGCAAGGTGGAAGGATTTTAATTCAGCAGATGTCCAGGAGGTCTGAGGGAAAGCTAGTCAGCGCACTGGGAATGGCACACATGAAGAGTTTGGGGATAGGAGTGCCCTACCAATCTATAATTCATATACAAAGATCACAGTAGGCTTTGTGTGACAGCACTTCTTGTGGAAACCGGCAAGGAAGGCCGATTTCCCCAGTTTGGACTCAGTTGGGACTGAAATGAAACAAAGAGCAGCAAGAAAAACAGGGCAGGAATCACAGAGAAGACATTGAGCTGCCCCAAGTCCTGGAACTGTGGCTCTGGACAAGTTTATCTAAAATCTCTGAGGGCAGAAAAGCCCCCTCAAGTGGGAATTTGAGTCACATATTGTTAACCTCAGTCTATATCCTGTCTCTAAATTTCTTTAAAAAAAAATAGAGATGGGGTCTTGCTATGTTGACAAGGCTGGTCTCGAACTCCTGGCCTCAAGCAATCTTCCCATCTCAGCCTCCCAAAGTGCTAAGATTACAGGTGTGTGCCACTGTGCCTGACTTAAATTTCTTTTATTATACAGAGTTGCCTTGTCTAATTCCAGCCCTGAGATAGCTACCCAAGATCGTTGTAACCTCCACTGATCAAGTTCTTTGGATAAGCAAAGAAGGAGGACATTAAGTGTGTGGAAAAGACCCCTCCTCTCCACTCTTGTTGCAAGGCAAGTTCTTTTCCTTAATTGTCCTGACTCTTCTACGTTGTTTCTAGAAGGTTTTTTCTTTTTTCTTTATTTTTTAGAGACAGAGTCTCACTCTGTCGCCCAGCTTTGAACCCCTAGACCCAAGCAATCCTCTGCTTCAACCTCTTGAGTGGCTGGGACTACAGCACTACCACCACACCCTAATTAAAAAAGAAGAAAATTGTAGACCTAGGAGTCTTTTGCTATATTGCCCAGGCTGCTCTCAAACTCCTGGCCTCAAGTGACCTTGTAGACTCCACCTCCCAAAGTGCTTGGATTATGGGCATGAGCCACTGCAACTGGCTTATTTCTAGGGACATTGAATGGAGCCTGCACACCAGGGGCAGATGAATGGAGGCTGAGCCAGCCAGGCAGGTGAAAACTGAATGCTTTTAAACTCTGAAATGTTCCACTGGACTGTGTTGATGGAGCTCCTTTCAAACTGGGGCCTGCACTTGCCTGCCAGTCAAACAGGACTGCCCACAGCCTAGCAAATGGCTGTCATATGTCAATAGCCCATTCATTGGAAATCTAATGATTGGCAACTGGGACCACAGGTGCAGAGAAAGCAGTAGAACTCAAGCTGTGGTTGAATTCTTATTCTGTCTATCCTTTTGAGTGATGAAAAATGAGGCCAAATCTAGGCAATTTTTTTCTTTACATTGAAAACTTAGCCTCTTGATCCTGTTGGGGCTGGAGGGAGAGTAGAGTTAAGCTCGGAGAAGTGGTTAGTGTACACTTTGCTCCTGATAGCTGTTTCTGAACATTCTATAGTTATAGTTCTACAGGAGTAGGTTCCTAGTTGTTTGGTATCTGGCCCTGTGGGATTTTAGGGGGTGGGGGAATATGGGCTTGGTATTTGCGAGCTGAATAAAGGAGGTGGGGGTGTTGGGCTCTAGATTTGTTGGTTTGCATATTAAAGGCATGCTCACAAGCCAGTTGTTTGCTCTCTCTAGGAATTAGCTAACCCTCAGACAGGCAGTCTCTCTCCAAGTCCACGAGGTCCCAAAAAGTCAAAGCATCATACAATACAGAAAATAACAAGCATGATTAATACTACAGGCTGAGAGGATATGTGTTCCTGCACTGTCAGACCGAGTGCTAGAATTATTGGAGACCCATTGCAGCTTCTGTGCCTTATCTCAATGTTACGCTGTTCAGGACTCAGGATCCTGCCCTCTGAGGGTTTACAGAAGTCGTTCTCACTGTCTCACCCTGGCTCACTTGATCCAGAGCAGTTCTTTACTTTCTCAGAAAACAAACGGGATGAAAGTCCAGAGCTGGGACTTCCTCCTTGGTGTGTTTGACAAGGACTGACGTACTCTAGGCCCTTTGAATCCCGGAAGTCCAGTACACACCCAACCTTGATTACAGTGTCTAAAATGCTGGAGCGTAGGTGAAAGGACAAAAGCCAGACACATTTCAACATGAGGGATCCACTGACAGATTGTCCGGTGAGTAGCTCAGTGTGGGTTGTGTGCTTGCGTGTGAGGAGGGTGGAGGGTGGGTTTGTATATTAATGGATTTTAACTTAAGAAATTTGAGACACTCAGAAACCAAACACATGTAGATATTGGCTGTGGTACAAAAGTTTGTGGTTTTTCTTTGTTTCAGTTTAAAAACAGAGCTTTTTCTAGGAAATGACAGGGCAGGTAATTGTCATCTTTCCTTCTCATATTCTTGGAAAAAGTTTTGAGTGAGTAAAGCATCATATTTGGATCCAGATGGTGGCTGTTTGGAAAACATTCTTAAGACATACACCCATGGTGCCAACATCGTGTGTGGAGTGGATACAAAAACACACAGAATGTCTGCAGCCAATTTTTGGCTCTGAGAATAAAGTGAGGGAGGAGAGTTTTTGTGCTTTTTTGCCCTCATTTGTTTGAGTCAAGGATCACAAGTCCTGCAGGAGGAAGGATAGACTCTCTGCTCTGCCTGGCCTGCAGTAGTTCTCAGACTGGTTTAGCAACGTGTTTGTTCCATGTTTGCTTGTTTTGGTAATATTCGGAGCACTACCAAAAATATAAGTTTGGTCAGAAGTCCAAAGACATTGTGAGGTCGCTGGCGGCAATAGCAGAGACGTAATTTAGAAAATAAGAAGCAACTAAAATAAAGGGGGATATGTTTACTTTGAAAATAAAGTAATTAAGGAGGGTCAGTGTTTTATCCCAACACATGGGGCTGAAAAGCTAAGATTGGTGACGTCATAAGCAAGAGGTTTCAGTCATCCTTCATGTATTAATAACACAAACTATGGAGCAGCAGAGGATAAATGGGAGCTGAGATAAAGCCATGAAGAAGACGACCAGCAGAGGATTATTGATTTCCTTTTTGTTTATTCAGTGGATAAGAAAAGCACATGGTTGGAAAAGATGGAACTATGGCTGCTATTGCAGAAAATCAGATGAGCTAAATGAGATGAACTCATAAATGACTAGTAATTTTACTAATGACAAGATAGTAGCCAATTCTGCCTAATTTTACTTTCTTTAAATACAAAAATAATTTGTGCTTAATGTAGAAACAAATTCCAATGATATGTTTATGTATAGATTTTTAAGAGTGAAACTTCCACCTTTAATTGCTTCAATCTCAGTCTTCTCTCCATTGGTAATTATGAATAACTTTTAACAAGTCTTTTATCGTTTATTTGTCTCTCCTTGAGGTTGCTCCCCTACTAAACTGTTAAATCCTCTCCTGTCTCAACACTCCTACCTCGATGATTGTGTATAGGGGTGGCAGGCCAGGACAGGCATGGGATAAGTGGCAGCAAAATCTTGGCACTAATAGTAACCAAAGAAGACAATTAACACCAGGGGACGGGTTCAGTGGACAGAAGAGAGGGAAATGGAGGCCAGATGTAATTAAGTTTAAAAAGAGAAGAATAAATAAATACATAAAAAGGAAACTGAAGGCCTAACATCGTTTGTGTAGGCAGCAAAGTCAGTCTTCAGATGTGGAGAAATGTTTTCTTTCAGCAGCCCCCAAGGCAACCCATAACCACACTTCTGTGTCCGCTTAAAGCTCCACTCCCTGACATGCTGAATAGTTCCTTGTGCTATGCTGGGCCAAGGACTCCTGTCCTTGTCTAAAACTCTGAAGGTCATCTGTATGGGCTCATTGCCACCAAAAGTATCCGGGAGTCATGGGGAGGCGGATATCCCTTCAGCCTGGGTTTCCAAACCCTCTAAAGTCACAGAACATTTATTTATTTGCAATTGTTTCATCTTAATCAAGTGTTCAAGTTGATTTCCTGGTACATTCTTAGCTTGTACTTGGGAAACAATGCTATGTGAAGATGAATCTGCAGTTTGGGAACAAAATAAGACAAGGAAATGGATTGCAAATAAGTGCCTCATGAAACACTTAGGTAGTTTTATAAAACAACCCAAAGCTTTAACCACCTGCAAAATGTCCCCTTCCATGAGTCCCTAGAGTTGCACAGAGCACAATTCATAAAGTCTTAGCTGCAGTTCTTAACCGGGCCCATACCAATATACCCATGTATGGAACTCAGTGGGTTGCATGAACTTCAGTGAAAATAAATCTCTATTTGTACTGATTTCTAACTGAGATTTAGAATTTTATTCAATCCAGAATATAGGCAACAAGCCCCAATACTACTAGTAATATCTGTGTAGTGTCTGTGACCTTGTAACCAATTAAAATCAGAAATTTTATAATGACATGACAGTTGTTGCACATATCTAGAAATATTTACATTCAACCTGACTTCAAAATGTTGGTAATACTTAAGATATGTAATTTAGTATGTTAATCAAAAAGCATATAATATCATAAAAAATACACTCTAAAAATATATAATTCATTTCCTTTGTAACCCTACGCTACTTAAAAATGTTATTCTGAATCAAATAGGTTTCATGAGACTACAAAAAGGGCTCATGGTACAAAAAAATTTAAAAATCTCTTTTAGATCAAGTTTTAATGGGCAAAATAGGCTGATAGCTGGGCCCGTCAACCTCAAAGAGCCAGGTCAGTGTTTGAGTTCAAATTATTGTCACCAGGTTGGCATAAGATTGCCTAAATGCTGTGTAGGACTAATCTTGAGAGTATCAGAACTTATTTGAATAAGATATCTTTAAAGTTCTGTTTTTGACAAGGAGAAGAATTGGCTCTGGGCTTTGATGCTCCATTCCTGTGAAGGTTTAGGTTTAGCTCTTAAACCTAAAAATATGTCTAGGGAACTCATCCTCAAATCCATGTGCAAGAAAGGTGAGGAAGTAGGATCCAATTATCTCCAAAGGAAATAATTCGATCACAAGAAAGTATTAATAGCACCTTCCTATCAAACAATCACATAGAAATCAAGGACAAGTAACAAGCTGTAGCCAAATTTTTAATTTTTACACACCCATTCAGTATCCAGGAAGGGGTCTGTCAAAGCAAGTCTTCTGGGCTCCACACAGTCAGCCACTCCCCTTGTGTCATCAGCCATTGAAATGGCACCAGGCTGCTCCTCAGGTTGATAACCTGGCTCAGATGCCAACCTGAGCTTCCCATCTTGGTGGCTTAGCCTGGACACCAGACAATAACTGTCACTAACTCAGATGGTGCCGGTGCCATGGTCCAGAGCTCCTGGGAGAATCTGACTCACTGCAAAAATACAGAAGGAGGCTGCATCTGGCATGGGTGTCATGTGCCCCACAGCCTCTCCAGTGTGCATCAATGAGATGTGTAACATGCCGTTCCACATTTCTTGGACCTCTGTTTCCTCATGTGTCAAGTAAAAGAAGGCGACTGTGCTCTTTAATGTTCCATATCCCATAATCTGCGGCAGTCTGCCACAGGGATCCCAAATACTATGCAGCTGGTGAACAAGTACATGGAATCCCCTCATAGAGGGGCAGTGCTTTGAAACATTGCCCCCAGTGAATCAGAACTCACATGATATCAGTAGCACAGTGCCTGGCATCCAGTGTTAAATTTAAGTGGAATATCATGGTTTCTTTAACACTGTGAGGATCATCATTATTCAAAAAAAATTATTCCATACTAACATCAATACAAATAAATTTTTCTATAATTCTTTCTAGAACTAAATTTAACCCTCTTAATCATTCAGCCAGAAAGAGCAGGTAGGCCAAGCTTGATGTAGGTACTTTATAATCTTTACAAGTCATCTGTCTAACCATTTCATGTGCTGATTGGCTGGATTACTGAATGTTTTCTGTAATGGCTGTATTTATCAACAGAATTTGCTTACAAATTCTGGGAAGAAACATTTTCCTAATGGCTGAATGGGAAATATCTGTGTAGACAAGTTGTCTATTTGTGAAGGGGTTATTATTTTTTTAGGGGCTTAGGAAGATCCCAGATATTCCACTACCAGACTGAAATCCCTTTATCTGGGGAGAAAAGCCTCGTAATGTTTTTTGTTTTTCCTAATAATTAATGATCCACAGGAGAAGCAGCATATTAATATGAATTCATATGGAGATGTAGAATCAATAGTAGATTATTCTCTGAAATGAATATTTGGTAGGGGTTAGGATATTTGAAAGCTCAGTGGGTAGGAAAAGAACACCAGAATTGCCTTCCACCTCACTGCGACCACAGCAAGCCCTTCTTCTTCTGCTAGTTGATGACATTAAGAAGCCAGCTGTATTGCACATGACACTTAAAGGTTACTATAACTTGGAGTAAACTTAGCGTGATTAAAAAGATCAGCCATTTATAAATGTATTTGATTCTAATGGATTCTCTAATTGATTTCATACCTAACATTTCTAATCACAACTCTGTCTCTAACTAATTAGATTATCCTTATCTCTTTGGGCCTTAACTGTAGATAAAGGAATTAGACTTCAGTGGCTTCCAAACTGTGCTCCATGGAACCCTTTCAGAGTCCTCTCTGGTGGGTGGGAGTGTGGTGAGGTAGGAGTAAGACAACCAAAACTAAAGTCAAGTGATTTCACCCCCACAAAGCAGGTATGTTCCAAGATTTTCTGAACACACACACACACACACACAGAGAGAGAGAGAATTATATGGTCTCTGGAGGTCTGCTTTGGCATTTAAGTGGATCTGCTTTTCACAGTTTTTATCTCCAAGTCTGAGTAGATGGTACATGATGAAAAGTACAGAATCATTAATTCTAAATAAGGATTTATGCTGGCATAATGAAAATATTCTTAGCAACTCTTTTATTTATTGATGTCACCTTTATCTCAATCTGGATCAGGGTGTGTTGGGGAATTTCTGGTGCATAGTATATAGGATCAGAGGTAAAAATTCCCTCCATTGCTTTCATATTCTCATCTCTTATCTGATCACTAAATTAACAATTGAAGACCTTCTCAATTTGCATGTGCCTGGGCATACTGGAGTTTGACGTTTGAGGATGGCTACAGGTGTACCTGAGACACAAGTCCTCTGCACCCTTGAATTGGCAGAGTATGGCTGGGAGTGAGGTAGGCGGCAAAGCCATGGGCCAGTTCCCTCTTCCTGGAACAACTTTGTCTATTTACCACACTCTTCCAGTACAAATATTTTCTAAGTGTGCCATTTTGGGGAAAAAGTTAGAAAGTACTAGTCTATGAAATGATGGAAAATCATCTTCTAAATTCTAGAGCTGGCAGCCCAAGGGTCAATGGAAGCCATAGACGGTGCTTTGTTCCAGCAGCCCCTTACTTTAAGAGGTTGAATGTGAATGCCTTTGCCACAGGCTTCACCACTGCCACTGAAGGCAATTGAGTTTTCAGTCACTGGCTTATAAACTTTCAGCATGGCCTAGCCTCCTAAAACTAGTTTCCTTGAGACAGTATTTAAAAATGTGTCTTAGGGAGTTTTGATGGCTTGATCAGTTTAGGAAATGCAGCAGCCCCTATAACACAAGCACATAGAAAAATTCTCAACTGGTTCTACTCATTTTTACATTGGTTATGGGCAGAGTTTTCTCTACATGCCCCCATCCCACACTTGATGTCCAGGGTCCCTTATTCTCTCCCATATGTAACTTCTATGTGCAGACTATCCTCTGGTGATGGTGGACTGGTAAGGGCCCTTCCCTTAGGACATTTCATCTTGGAGTCCCTTCCTTCCACTCCTGCTTCCCCTAATGGAAGGTTCTTTTTCTCCTTCCTACTCTAAATCCCTCGAATCCATCTCTCTGCTTTCTTTTCTCCCATCCTCAGCCCCAGGTTTATAGTGTTTGAGAGTAGAAGATTTACTTCGTAAGCATATGCATCCAGGTCTTTCTCTCTTGCACACAGCCCCATGGCTTTTTGTTGAGTCTGCTTCTGCTTTGCTGTGGGCTGGAGAGAGAAGTCAGTAAGACAATACATAAAAATCCACAGCTTAATACTGTGAGGTAGTTCTAAATAAATCAAATAAGAAAGCCACAGGACCTATAAAGAAAATCATAACATTGTATTGAACATAAAATAAAATTTGAACAAATGCAAAAACTTACTATGTCCTTGGATAGAAAGTCTAAACACCTTTAAAAAGTCAGTTTTCCCAAATTGATATATGTATGTAATACAATTCCAATCAGGATCCCAACGGGGATTTAAAAAGATATGTAATTAGACAAATGATCATATGTTACAATAAATGCCTCAGAATAGGCAAATAAATTATGAAAAGAAAAAAAAAGTTGTTTAAAGAGAGAGAAGCAGCAAAGTGTTACTATCTCTATAACTTAGGTAGTGAGTATATAATGTGCATTATTATTATTTTCTATATCATTATGTTATGAAACATAAAAACATTTCATAATTCAAAGCAAAAAGACCCTGTATGAGTTAGAACTATGTTCAGCTGCATATTAGAAAAACCCCAAATACATATGTCTTTAAAAAAACATTGTATCTTTCTCACACATAACATAAGTCCAGAAGTAGAGAATTGAGGGCTCCTGTGGTGTCCTTTACAGCCATCAGGGACCCAGGCTCTTTTTCTCTTTCCACTCTGTGTTCTTAATGCATTATGTCCGATCTCAATACCACTTTATGGCTTTGGCCTGCATTTTCAAGTCCAGAAGGAAGACAAGAGTGCAAACAAGCCTTTACTGAAACCTCATACAAAACCTTCCCTCACATCTCCTTGGATAGCTTTTAGTCACATGGTTAACACCTAAGGTTGAGAGAGGCTGAGAAATGACCTTATTCCAGGAGCATGTACCCTGCTAAACATTTATGCATTTTCTTATGGCACTGAGGTGTGTTTCATGGGATGCTATTAGGTGTTACAGACGAAAACAAAAGGCTTAGGGAGAAATCTAGTGAACATGTTTAGGTAACGTAGGAGTAAACAAAGAGGCTGAACAAGGTTCTTTACTGCAGGTCTTCTCACAATTTCAAAATAATCCCCTAAACTTCCCCAGTGTGCCTGTAAGGGGAGGAAGGAGGCCTTAATAGTATCATACCATTCATATATGGCAAGTTAGTTTTATTGGAAATAAAAATTGGATTTTTTTTTTTTTTTTTTCTTTTTGAGCCGGAGTCTGGCTCTGTGGCCCAGGCTGGAGTGCAGTGGCCGGATCTCAGCTCACTGCAAGCTCCGCCTCCCGGGTTTACGCCATTCTCCTGCCTCAGCCTCCGGAGTAGCTGGGACTACAGGTGCCCGCCACCTTGCCCGGCTAGTTTTTTTTGTATTTTTTAGTAGAGACGGGGTTTCACCGTGTTAGCCAGGATGGTCTCGATCTCCTGACTTCGTGATCCGCCCGTCTGGGCCTCCCAAAGTGCTGGGATTACAGGCTTGAGCCACCGCGCCCGGCCGGAAATAAAAATTGGAAAGCTTGATTGCCAAACAGTGATTTTACCTTCATGACTCTGACAGGAGGATTATTTCTCCTTCATGAGAGGGGCTACAAATTGGAACCTCACTACAAGTGTGTTTTGTTTACACTGCAGAGTTTTTTTAATTTGTGAATTGTTTGCTACCATTAAAAAAAAACATGTTTCGGATGCAAATCCTGATTTCAGTTTTTTTGGGCAAAGTGGGAGATCTGGCTTTCCTGGGCCACATTCCAGGTGGCAGTGATGGGCCAGAATGGTTCTAACAGCTGCCTCTCCAGCTCACAGTCCCCACCCTACTCCTTACTCATTCAGGTGCCTGACTGGTGCCAGCAGCCACAGGATTTTGCAAATTCTGCTTTAGAAATTAACCATTTTCTCATTAAAGCTTTGCACCCTCACCACTTTCCTTGTGTCCCAGGCAGTTTCAAGGAAGTGGTTTGCTAATATTAATATACATCTATGAAGTCCTATCACAGCTTTCTGTGTTAAATTCACAGGAAAGTTAAACTACTGCATAAAGGTAAATGGATATGGTAAGAATGTTGCTGTATCCTAGGTGTTGGTTTGTTCCATCCCCAAAGGTAGGGACCTGGATCAGCTCATTTCTTTAGGTCTTTCCTCCTATGTCCTTAGTTTGATACTCTGCTAGCACCACATAGCAAGTGCTCTGTTGACTGAACGGCTTTCTGGGCCCTGAGGGGGTGTGTGTTTGTGAATGTGCCTGCTGCAATAGGAGGCACTCAGTAAATGTGAATTTCCTTCCTTTTTCCCTTCTCAATATGGTGCCCAACTGAATGCTGGCGGTATCTGAACACTGGAATAGGCTGGCTCATTGTATGAGCAAAGAACAGCACAGCTCTCAATCCATACTGAATTTGGGTCCTCTTATGTAAAATCTCAGTTTGAAAAATGCAATCTGCTGTTGCACCTCCCAGATGGAAACTATGAGAGAGTGTGTCTGGAATGTTCCATCATCTAATTCACTTGCTCCGTGTCAGAAAAAGCTGCAGAATCAATTGACATTTAGCTTCTCTGTTTAGGCACTTAAAATCTATTGTCATCAATGTCTACATTTATAGTTTCCAGGAAGACATTGTGGAGTTCTAAATCAAATGACAAAAACTTTTACTGGAAATTCTTGTGTCCGCAGGCTAAATTCAAATATACATGAATTTATAAAGGGTAATTAATAAATTTATAATGGTTTGGTTTAGCCAAAATGTTCAACTCATTATGATAACATTTTCTTACTGGAATTAAATGAGACAGAGAGAGGACTAGGACAAAGTTTTCTTACCAGGTTATTTACTGAGTCTCCTATCTCAGGTAAGAAAGGCTCAGCTCACTCTAATGGCTCACAGTTCGTCATGAGCCCCAGAAATATAATTTTGAAGTTTGTGTGTGCAGGAGGGGACATAAAATAGTTATGTGGCATCCTTCAGAATATATTTTTTTGTCCTTCCTGGGAACAATAGGGGTGACAGGAAGCCAGGCTCCAAATGCACCCCGCTGCTGAATTGTTTGCATTTGGTCGAGGAGAGAAACAGATCAGCTTTATTTTTGAAAAGTTCTCCAGGGTCTTTCATATCCAGGCAGAAGAGACCTCATCTTGATTTTAAGAACTCATCCAGAAGGTATGCATGCCTGTAGCTGCACGATCATTTATCATGACAGTCATGGGTATAGTAGTTTTCTGAATTTATAGGTGCTCTATCTTCGGAGTTGCTCGTAATCTTCCTGTTCATTGTTTTTTGTTGTTGTTGTTCTTGTTTTTCAGTATAATAAAGTATACAAGAACCTAAAGGAGTTTTCTCAAAATGGAGAGAATTTCTGCAAACAGGTCACATCTGTTCTTCAGCAAAGGTACAAAATGCACGTTTGCGATAAATGGTTCTTCCTCTTTAGCTGCAGCAAGTGATATGACTGGAGGAGTGATTACAAGCTGTCCTACTTTCCAGAATGTGGTGTTATATTTTGGTACTCAGGAGATTGCTTGAAGAATGATTCTCCCCTATTGCACATTTATCAACTGGATGCCATAAAAATCAAGAAACAACAGGAAGTAATTCTGCTTAGGAAGGCTCAGTCAAGTCTCTTCTGATTCCTCAGACTGGGTTTATTACCCCCTCCTGGGGCCCACTGTTGGATCTGATGCATACTCTCATTACTGTACTTTTCACACCAACAGCAATTATTAGTTTACATTTTTCTCTCCTCTAGAAAGGCAGAGGCTGTCTTACTCATCATTGTATGCTGACCTCTTAGAGCCTGGCCTTTTGATTTCCTTAGTCACTGTCAGGTGGATGAAGGAAAAGTCACCATTTTCAGCATTGTCTTCTTAATACTAGGTGTGATCATGTGTAAAGCTGTTCACTGTGCTGAAATGAGCACATTTAACTCAGTCAAGAAAGTTACAAAAGCGCTGCTTAAAATGAGAAAACCCAAGGACTGAATTTGGTCATAAGGGACCTTTTAGGCCTTGTCCCTACTGCTAGATAGCTCTGTAATAAGCAACTCTAAAGAGACCTTCAGAAGAGACTGTTTAAACCATTTCACATTTTAAATATTGAATGTGTGCCATAAGACCAAAGACGCCATGGACTGATTGCATCCTGAATTGGTAGATTGTCGGGGAGAAAACATAATTTCTTTTCTCTCCCTTTTCAAGTTCTTAGTTGAGATACTCTTCTGAAAACAAGTTAGATTAACAAAAGAAAAACAAGCAGAAATTTATTAACACATGCTATACCCATCACATGGGAGAGGCCTCAGTTCAAAAGTATTCCTCTCTCAAGGCAGTGGCTTAGGGGTCATGCTTAAATAGTATCTCACCAAAGAGCCGGAAATCCTAATAGGGACAAGACAAAGAAGATGGCATCTTCGGGCTTCCAAAAGGCAGGAAAATGTGGGAAGGTAAATATATGGGAAGATTAAAGTCTGCTCCTAGATCCTCTGGCACCACTATCTCTGAGCAGATAAGCAAGTGTTGGACTGTCTTTAGGTGGGAAAGGCAGAGAGTGGGGCAGAGTGTGTCCCTTTGTTTTAATCTTTTTTAAACTCAACAATCCCCAGCATTTTTGGAGGAATGTTTTGGTTTCCTTCAAGGTCAAGACAAAAGGAAAACATTAGCTTTATCAGCACCAAATGAATGAGGCCAAAGAACGATATGAGAGAGCTCAAATAGACTTTTATAAAGAACAAAACCAGATTTGTCAAAAGGAGTCAAAAAGAGAAACATTTTAAACATGAAGTAACTTCTAACAGCCAAATATTTTTTTCATAGTTTATTTTTTATTTTAGTAAGATACCCAAAACATAAATATGCTATTTTAACCATTTTTAAATGTACAGTTCAGTGTATTAAGTTCATTCATGATCTTTTTTTTTTTTTTACTTTAAGTTCTAGGGTACATGTGCACAACGTGCAGGTTTGTTACATATGTATACATGTGCCTTGTTGGTGTGCTGCACCCATTAACTCGTCATTTACATTAGGTATATCTCCTAATGCTATCCCTTCTCCCCTCCCCCCTCCCCACAATAGGACCTGGTGTGTGATGCTCCCCTTCCTGTGTCCAAGTGATCTCATTGTTCAATTCCCACCTATGAGTGAGAACATGCGGTATTTGGTTTTCTGTTCTTGCGATAGTTTGCTGAGAATGATGGTTTCTAGCTGCATCCATGTCCCTACAAAGGACACAAACTCATCCTTTTTTATGGCTGCATAGTATTCCATGGTGTATATGTGCCACATTTTCTTAATCCAGTCTGTCACTGATGGACATTTGGGTTGATTCCAAGTCTTTGCTATTGTGAATAGTGCCGCAATAAACATACGTGTGCATGTGTCTTTTTTTTTTTTTTTTTTTTTTTTGAGACGGAGTCTCGCTCTGTCGCCCAGGCTGGAGTGCAGTGGCCGGATCTCAGCTCAGTGCAAGCTCTGCCTCCCAGGTTTACGCCATTCTCCTGCCTCAGCCTCCCAAGTAGCTGGAGCCACAGAAGCCCGCCACCTCGCCTGGCTAGTTTTTTGTATTTTTTAGTAGAGACGGGGTTTCACTGTGTTAGCCAGGATGGTCTCGATCTCCTGACCTCGTGATCCGCCCGTCTCGGCCTCCCAAAGTGCTGGGATTACAGGCTTGAGCCACCACGCCCGGCCGCATGTGTCTTTATAGCAGCATGACTTATAATCCTTTGGATATATCCCCAGTAATGGGATGGCTGGGTCAAATGGTATTTCTAGTTCTACATCCTTGAGGAATAGCCACACTGTTTTCCACAGTGTTTGAACTAGTTTACAGTCTCACCAACAGTGTAAAAGTGTTCCTATTTCTCCACATCCTCTCCAGCACCTGTTGTTTCCTGATTTTTTAATGATTGCCATTCTAACTGGTGTGAGATGGTATCTCATTGTGGTTTTGATTTGCATTTCTCTGATGGCGAGTGATGATGAGCATTTTTTCATGTGTCTGTTGGCTGTATGAATGTCTTCTTTTGAGAAGTGTCTGTTCATATCCTTTGCCCACTTTTTGATGGGGTTGTTTGTTTTTTTCTTGTAAATTTGATTGAGTTCTTTATAGGTTCTGTATATTAGCCCTTTGTCAGATGAGTAGATTGCAAAAAATTTCTCCCATTCTGTAGGTTGCCTGTTCACTCTGATGGTAGTTTCTTTTGCTGTGCAGAAGCTCTTTAGTTTAATTAGATCCCATTTGTCAATTTTGGCTTTTGTTGCTGTTGCTTTTGGTGTTTTAGACATGAAGTCCTTGCCGTGCCTATGTCCTCAATGGTTTTCTTCTAGGGTTTTTATGGTTTTAGGCCTAACATTTAAGTCTCTAGTCCATCTTGAATTAATTTTCGTATAAGGAGTAAGGAAAGGATCCAGTTTCAGCTTTCTACTTATGGCTAGCCAATTTTCCCAGCACCATTTATTAAATAGGGAATCCTTTCCCCTTTTCTTGTTTTTGTCAGGTTTGTCAAAGATCAGATGGCTGTAGATGTGTGGTATTATTTCTGAGGGCACTGTTCTGTTCCATTGTTCTATATCTCTGTTTTGGTACCAGTACCATGCTGTTTTGGTTACTGTAGCCTTGTAGTATAGTTTGAAGTCAGGTAGCGTGATGCCTCCAGCTTTGTTCTTTTGGCATAGGATTTTCTTGGCAAAGTGGGCTCTTTTTTGGTTCCATATGAACTTTAAAGCAGTTTTTTCCAATTCTGTGAAGAAAGTCACTGGTAGCTTAATGGGGATGGCATTGAATCTATAAATAACCTTGGGCAGTATGGCCATTTTCACAATATTGATTCTTCCTATCCATGAGCATGGTATGTTCTTCCATTTGTTAGTGTCCTCTTTTATTTCACTGAGCAGTGGTTTGTAGTTCTCCTTGAAGAGGTCCTTTACATCCCTTGTAAGTTGGATTCCTAGGTATTTTACTCTCTTTGAAGCTATTGTGAATGGGAGTTCATTCATGATTTGGCTCTCTGTTTGTCCCTAACAGCCAAATTGCTCTGGTTCCATGACAGAGAAAGTGGGAGGGGCCATCTGAGAGGGCATTTCTTCTATAAGAAAATATTGTTATCAGTCCCAAAGGAAATTATTTTAAATAAGACCAGTTATTTGTACGAATCCTACAAATTCAACTCATTACCTAGATTAGAAAGCCACCTTCTGCCTGCAGACCAGGAAGAATCTATGCATGTATCAGCCAGGCATATAACCTGGGTTGTAGTCATCTAGGCATTAATTATTTGGTATCTGAGAGATCAAAATTAGTGCCTGGTAGAGAGCTGTGAAGATAGAAGACAGGCAATAGATGATGCCTGCTGGTAAACAGCCTCAATAGTGAACTGAAAAACTCTGGGGGGGGGGCACAACTCGAAGTCTGTCTCACTGTTTTTCCTTTTTCTAGATCACTCCACATCCCCACCTTGCCACCGACATCCACTTTCTTCGTACAGTCAGAGCCTTCATTTCTTATTTTTGTTTTCTTGAAGTCTCTTCCTATGGCTGCCATCTGCCCTGAAACTATTAATGTGTGAAACCCTCCAATCACTTATTCTAGAGTGACAAATATGTCCAGTGGGGAAGAAACACTTGGGTAGCTGAAGATATCTCCCCTCACAGCTTTACTTCCTTATAGAGAAGAATTTAGAATTTGAACATCTCAAGAGTCTACTGATTAGCAAAATTACAAGCACATTCCTAGATAAAGACTGTATAGTATGAGTACAAAGAACAGATCTAATGTTTTACCTAGATCAAAAAATATTATGCTACATATTAGGTCATTTATGTAATAAATGCTTTTCTGAACATTTTCTAAAGCTAAACGTGTACAATTAAATTATTTCCCCTTAGCAAGAAGCCATTTTTAAAGTTGTTTTGCATTGATTCCTGGTAAATATACATTTGCAGTGTCTCCTCATCTTGAGCTTTCAAGTTTCCTCCCCTTGCTCAGCTTTTAGATCACATAGTTAACCTGAAGGATGCTTGTCCACACTAAAAGAGATGGCATTTGGGAAGAACTGTTTTCTAATGGACACAAATATTCTATTAATCTATGAATATGTGGCACATTATATACTTTTAGACAGCATTCCTATGTATTAGCAGGCAAAGACATAGGCCACTTCACTTCTCAGGGCTGGATCATTTCTCTCCCACACAGTGATGTGATTCTGAGGTCACTCCCTCTTCCTAGTGTGTTTGAACTGAGTCAACAATTATGTTGGTTATGGTTATTAAACCATATCAACAAGGATGGATGGTCACAGCATGGCTGGGATTACATTTACCTCAACTCTCCCCATTTTGTGAAGTCAGAAATTCCTCCTCTAGATATACATTGGATAGAAGGCTGATTCCCACCAGCTATCTAGAAATGAGCCTTGGCCTTATTTTCCTCTTAAAGTGGGCTTATTACATGTGAACCAATGGTAAGCTTCCCTTGTATTAGAAAAATACCTGGAAAGCCATTACTCTTCAAAAGAAACTATCTTGTTACTTACGGTTACAGACAAGTAATGGGAAACCCAATAAGAAAGTAAAATGGTAGTCTTGGAATATATTCAGTAGGCATTTCCATTGAGGGTTATGACAGACAATGATGAAGGCAAATCCGTGACCAACAGAATGCAAGATACAGTGAAGGAGGACATGGGGTTTTGAATGAGGGGTACCTGCCACCTAAAATGCATTCAGTAAATACTTACAGACTGAATAAATAAATAAATGGGCTGGGTGCAGTGGCTCATGCCTGCAATCCTAGCACTTTGGGAGGCCGAGATGGGAGGATTGCTTGAGGCCAGGAGTTTGAGCCTGGTCAACATAGCACAACCCATCTCTATTTTCTTTTTTTTTTTTTTTTTTTTTTTGAGACGGAGTCTCGCTCTGTCGCCCAGGCTGGAGTGCAGTGGCCGGATCTCAGCTCACTGCAAGCTCTGCCTCCCGGGTTCACGCCATTCTCCTGCCTCAGCCTCCCGAGTAGCTGGGACTACAGGCGCCCGCCAACACGCCCGGCTAATTTTTTTTTGTATTTTAGTAGAGACAGGGTTTCACCGTGTTAGCCAGGATGGTCTCGATCTCCTGACCTCGTGATCCGCCCGTCTCGGCCTCCCAAAGTGCTGGGATTACAGGCGTGAGCCACCGCGCCCGGCCCCCCATCTCTATTTTCATAAGACTTTTTTTTAAATAAATGAAAGATAGTTAAGGGTTTTTAAAAATTATTATACCTACATTATTAGAACAAGGCCTTTACTGTCCTTGGAGGTGTGCATTTCCAGACCCCTTACTTAAGAGCCCCTGGAATGTGGTTCTGCTTGACAGAGTTCAGCGTTAGCACTTGGATACCAGAGGCAGCACCACAGTCAAGCTGCCAGGCCAGAGAATGTTTCCTTTCCAAACTCAGCTGCTCTCTTGCACTTATTCTGATTGAGTGGTGATAGAAAAGTGCAGTTGTTACTAAAACACCTTTTTGCCTGGATATTCTGCAATTCATGGTCATGCTTAGCTTCTTTTATCCAATTAGCTACTTCAGCTTCTTTTTTCGCAGTAGCGAACAGATTTAGCCAGAGAAACATAGCAGCTCCTACAATGCCTAATGCCAAAGTTATCAGGTTCACTTTAATACAATTACAGATCAGATTTAAAGAGACAAAGGTACATTCTCAGAAACACTTTGTGAATGTTTGGCTTCCTGCATCCTCATAGCTAATGTTTAAACAGGCTTTGACTGGAAAATCAATTGTTCCTCTGTACAGGAGTTTAAGATCAGGTTTTCAAATGCCAAAATCTGCTGCTCTGAACTTTAAAAAGAAAAGAATAAAAGAAGGAGGTATAGTTGGCCACTTGTTCAATCCATGATTCACTGCAGACACTGTCAACAAAGCAATAACAAAGTGAAATTAAATATTTGAAAAATCATCTTCCACTCTCCCATTATCCTGGGTGACCTTAACTCCCACAGCTTTAGCTCTCTTGCATATTGATGATTTACAAATGTACAGTACTAGGAACATGTCTAAACCGTACTTCAAACCATATATTTCACAGTATATTGGACATTTCCACCTAGAAGTCCCATGGAACCACAAAGTCAGTATGTCCAAAACAGGGTTTATCTGCTCCTCTCCAAAGCTGGTCCCCCTTCTGGGAACCACTGCCCAGTCAATCAAGCTCAATGCCTGGGACCATCCATATCCATGATTCTGTCCATCTCAATTCATGACTAAGACCGTATTTCTCTCTTTGAAACTCCTTTGATATCCATAGCTTTCTTTTTATTTTATGGCCTCTTCCACTGTTCTGGCAAAACTCTCTCAAACTATTCTGTCTAGGAGTGCTGCCTTATAGCCGTGGAGTTTGTATGCTGCACAAAGGCACATGGCTGAGTGGGATGAATGGAGGCAGAAACCAATCCACTCTTACCCCTTAAGCCTTTTACTCTGACAGAGCTGTGCCCCTTTAGAGGACGCCCGTTTCCAATCCAAGGAAAGTTACCTGAACTTGCGGGCTAGCTGAGGCCCTGTGCCTGTCTTTAATGCACCTTTCACTCTGTAGCCATGACCCTGTTTAAGACCCTTCAAAGACTCCCATGACCTTTAGGATAAAATTTAGCCCTCATCATATTATAAAAGGGCCTTTGAGATCTGAACTCTGCCTTTCTGTTTACTTTGTCTCTCTCCATCTCCGCATGATCCCTGCCTCTCTCCTTACTGAGCCACTTGCAATCCCACCCCACTTGTATCCCACTCACACTCCTGCCATCACCACCACTGCCACCATACGTGGGTCCCTGCATTTGCACAGGCCGTATCGCCTGCCTGGTAGATGTTTCATCACCTTCATTGCCTGGCTCCATTCAACACGTTCTTTAAGATCCAGTCATCCCACCGTGGCAGGCCTTCCTTAACTCCAGTCTCCAGTCTCAAAAAAAAATGCTCCTCGGTTCTATGTGCAGAATTACTGCTTGCATCTGTCGTAGCTCTTACAGCCTGCACTGTTATTCTCTGTTCACTTGTCTGTCTCCTTTCCTAGAGGCTGAACTCCTTGAGGGTCTTTGTGTCCCACGTGACTAGCATGGGCCTGGCGCAGAGTAGGCATTCAATAGACACTTACTGAGTAAATGAAGACACTAATGTATGAGTGACTCTGTGCCTTCCAGGCACTCATAACGTTAAAGAAGATCAAGTTAGGCTATTTCTGAGGAGTCATAAGTGGGTATGTCAAAGACACTTACTGGCATAATATGTAGCATATTATTTTGAACAAAAGCTAGAAAAAATAATAAAATCACAGGAGAGACCATTTATTCAGACCATAGATCAGCCACTGTGTTAAATGTGTCTTATTCTTGGTCTCTTTAATTATCTCACAACCCACAGCATACATACTTCTCTCCATTTCTGATTTACAGATGGGGATATGGAAAATACGATACATTTGGATTCCTACCCAGCTCAACCCAGGCTCAGTGCCAGGGTATCCCCAGGTGGATAGGCAGTTTTGGGCACTGCTGTGGGGGACCCACCATGCTCAGGGGGTCCTGGTTCAGCCCCCTTCACAGAGTCTTAGGGTCCTCTATGGAAAAGGACAGCAGCAGTCATGAAGCCCAGTGGCTTTCAAACCTTATAGCTCAAGGGGTTTGTGGGGAGCCCGTGGGGGCTACCTCCCGGGGTGAGGAGGAGATTAAGTGGGCAGGGCTCTGCTTCCTCCTCACTCTTTCTCCCTTTTAATCAGATCAACTTGACTGGTATTTATATGATACGCTGGGATTCTGTATAAAATTTTTTCCCTGCTAAAAAGCTTTGAAAACTGCCTTTCTTGTCCACTTTACCTGAATTCCCTCACCACGATTCTCCCTGTCCTCCCCCACCCCACACACTAATGCACTAAGCTTGGGAATGAACGCACACTTTAGGCTCTGAAGTTCTGGAGCTGCCGTCGCTCACGTTTACCCTGGGCCAGAGTGAGCCGGGTCTCAGTGAGACTCCCAGACTAGACACTCAAGAAGGGCATCATTCAGGTCTTATCCTCCTGTTTCAGCAATTTTTATACTGTTCTCAGGAAGCAGAATTAAGACAATCAGTAATGCTGCAGTGGGCTAGCAAGTGAGCCAGCCACTCCAATGACAGAGCGTCCATATGAAAATGTGTTTCAAGCTGCCGGTAATGAACTTTACAACCTGTTTGTAAGAGGAGTTTGTGATGGTCTTTCAAAAGACATGCTAATGAAGTTTGGATGGAAAATATCAGGACATCCACCCCCAAACCGGAAGCTGGTGCTGGTCCAAAGAAGGACTTAAAAGATGTGTGATATCCCGACAGAAGAATTTGATGTTACTAAAATTCCTTCTCAATTTATGTTGAAGGGAGGACTCTGTCACCTGCTTCTTTCAAGCATGAGAAGGGCTTAGCCCTGTTTTATGTTTTTAGAGATGGGGTTCTCATTCTGCTGCTCAGACTGGAGTGCAGTGGTGCAATTACAGCTCACTGCAGCCTCAAACTCCTGTGCTCAGGAACTCTTCTCGCCTCAGCCTCTCAAGTAGCTAGGACTGCAAGTGTGTGCCTCCACTCTGGGCTAATTTTAAACAATTTTGTAGAAATGGGATCTTGATATGTTGCTTAGGCTGGTCTCAAACTCTTGGTCTCAGTGATTTTTCCTCCTCATCCTCTGGAGTAGATGGGATTACAGGCTCAAGTCACTGCTCCTGGCCTTAACTCCATTTTAATTAATTCCTCATAGACACAGGGGGGCAACTACAGTTTGTTTTTTAAACTACTTTTCATTATCTTAATTTTACAAAAGCAGGATTGTCTAAAATTGATTACTTGGTCACATATTCTTACATTTTAATTTGTGCTTTATCTAAAATACTGAATCTGAAACCAGATATTTTCCATCTCTCTTTTCTTTCAAAAATATAATTTATTTTAAAATCTAAATCAAACAAACATTGGTCTTTGACTTATCAATTGGCCTTCATTATTACTAACGAAGTAATATTGTCCAGCCTTGCATGCTGAGAGAAAATTAGAATATAAATGGGTTAAAAGTCAGTGCATGTCATTTTCTTGGTCCAGAATCTTTTATAGTGTATTAAAAATTTTTTTAATTTTTAATTTTTGTGGGTATATAGTAGGTGTATATATTTATAGGGCAGGGTCCAGAATCGTTAAAACCACTGGAATATTCTGAGATTGGGTTGCCTATCAAAATATATATGCATCACCAATGCAATAGGCCAAGACAATTGCTTGGAGAAGGCATTTTAACTTGTATTAGCTATGGTGGCAGTAGAATGGAAAGAAAAAAATGGGAAAGGGCTAGAGAATTAAGCACAACGTCTTTGCAAGCTTGTTTCTGACTATTTTAATGAGGGAATGAAAATTTCACATCTCAATGTGAGATTAGCTCTGCTCTCTCTACTCCCTTTGCATGTGGTACTTTTTCAGCTTGAACGGAGATAAAGCACCTCCTTTTGAGAGATGAGAAGAAATCATTCTAAGTGAGGTATGCCTTGCTGCCTCTGCCTTGGGAAAACACCTAGGTCGTTTTATTTCTATTTAGCAGGCATCCTGAAAGGATACATATATTGCCTCAATAGACCGGAAGCATGGAAGAGCCGTGGAAGTGTTTGTTTCCATTTACAAACATTCTGACTTACAAAAATAACAGCTTTCTTCACGCTTGCCACTTGGAACATGGCTTCGTATAAAAGAGCGATTCTCTCAGGGGAAGACTTTAACCGTTAACATCTGTTGAGATAAAAGCCATTCAGAGCTAGAGGCCTGGGAAAGGTTTCGTTATATCTATGCAGAAAGAGTGCACAGTGACACTGTCCCACACCCATCCTCCCCACTACATTTCATTTCCTTCTGTCTTGCAGAGTAATTTGCTCAGGTTCCCAAAATGGTCATTAGGATTTAAAATGCAAGAGTAGATGGTTGCAGCCTGCTTTGCTTGGTTGATTTGAATGCTAGTTCTAAACCCTTCGGGGTCATCAATAAGTTACAGGCAGAGAGAAAGGGTACACTCGTGCTGTTCAGAGAGGCAGTGTCCAACTCACTCCAGCCCAAAGTGTTAGTTCGGTGACATTTGCTGTCAGAGCCCCCATCCTTCCCACTTTGCCAGACCCTCAACATCCCCACTTCCTATTCCCCAAATGCTTTGCAACTGCACAGATGCCTTTGGAATAGGCCCGGAAGCTCATTACGTCTGCACCGAGGCTGCTGTGAATTGGGACTCCAGCTACACAGCCTCCAGGAGCTGTGCTGATTCAGAACACTGCAATTAAAGGTGAAGTGAGAGGCGGTATCAATTTTTGAAAGCACTTTTGTTCCACTTCTCCCACAATTCTCCATCTGCAATCTCTTCCCTAAAACTTCAGAGGTAGGAAAGAGGTGTGGTTAAGCAGGCAGGTTCCCCAGCCAGACTGCCCAGGGTTGGAATCTAAGTCTGTCACCATCACTTCCTTCCTGTGTGCCCTCAGGCTAGTGACTGACCCAACTCTCTGTGCCTTGGTGTTCCCTTCCATGAAACGGGTAGACAGAGTGTACCTGCCTCACGGGTTATCAGGGATTAAATGAGGAAATATACCTAAAGCACTTAGAATGATGCCTAGCACATTGTAAGTGCTCAGTAAGTGTTGGAGGTTCCTGTTTCTTGCCTAGGGAGAACACAGGTCAAGCATCAGCATGTCACAAAGGTGATGCAACACCTTTGTCAGGAGACCACTGTTTGGACACTCTCTTTATGTGCAATATACAGGAACTTTTAACCTATATACCATTCTATAAACCCACAAATCTGCCCTGCTGAAGATTTCTAAGGTACTTGTCTGTAAAGAGAAGACTCCCAACACAAGAAATGCTGTGTGGTAGTTGAACCTCTTTAGGCTGGTTTCCTATCATGCTCAGGAGAAAGCCGGCAGAAACACCGGGGCCCAGGAGAACAGCTGGCCAAACTAAAAAAAAAAAAAAAAAAAAAAGCCCCAAAACCCCCTAAAAGTGAACAAGCCCCCCCTTTTCATACCACCAAAGCCTAACTTTTTTTTTTCCCCAAGTGGAATAAACTTAACAACATAAAGGAAAGCAACACTTCTTTCTGGTGTCCTCTTTAGGTCTGCTTAGCCTCGGAAACACCTTTGTATAGCCTGCAAGAACATTCTGAAAGCAGAATTGAATTCTGAGGAAGAGGCTGTGACTGACAGCATTACCTTTCCTGTTAGAAACCATTCAGGATTGTTCTAGAGCCAACGGACAAGAAATCTGGGGATTCTTCCTCCCACACCATCCCCACCTCTGTGTATTCCTTCTGGATACACAATAATCACATTAGAAGAATTAATATTTAGTAAGAATGATTTTTGTGCCTAGCACTGAGCTGAACATTATAAAAAGCATTATCCTATTCAATGCTCTTTGTGCTGCTTCCAAGAAAGAATGCATGCTGGAAAGAAAAGACCTAAACAGCCCTCTGGTTAGCTTTCCTGGACTCAGAAAGGGTTTATGTGTCTAGCTATTTCAAGTGCTAGACAGCAGTGTGCTCTAGCATCAGGGCTGAGCACAGCTCAAACTATAGAGACTGCATCTAAACAGCTTGTTAATTTACAGTTCTCAAAAGTGGTGAGGTAAGAACAAGTCTATGGCAGAGACCAGTAAGAATTCCAACCAGTACCTGGTGGGAAGTCCTTTCACTTATTCATTCATTCATTTGTGACATACATGCTGAGTGCCTGTTATGTGCCAAGCACTCTTCTAGGCCTAGGGATATAGCAACGAACAAAGCCATTCTTGATCCTTATGGAACTGTTCACATCCTAGGGGTGTTCACCAGAGTAAACTAAAAAATTATAATGTGATACAAGATACAATAAGACACAAATAAAACCGTAAGGGGAGAGTGGCGAGGATCCTTTTTTAGATGGGGCAAACCTCTGAGGTGGTGATGTTCGAGCAGCTCCTGTTGGGGATGACACAAAGGAGAATACCATGCGGCTATGTAGCAGAAGCACTCGGCAGAGGCCACAGCAAGTGCAAAGGCCCTGAGGCAGGATGGCAGTTGGCCACTGAGTAGGAGTAGAATCAGCCAAGTTGTGACTGGCAGGAAGGGAAATCAGAGAGGCTGCCAGAGTCACGTGATTCAGAGCTTTACAGGTCAGCAGCAATCGTTCCAGACACTGAGCCCCTAGTAGACTTGGGCTCTTAACACATTTTATTTTTCATAAAACCCCCTTTAAGTAGGTCATATAACTTCTTTTTAACAGTACCTGAAGCTACCCCCACTGAATGGTAGAGATCTCCTGGGGTTCCAGAGCATCTGAGTTCATCAAGGGTGATGGTCTCTCCCAGCTGGCTGTTAACCAGCACTCTCTTTTTCTCTCTCTCTCCATCACCTGGGACATATTCCTAGAGCAGAGAAATCTATTTTTAAGTGCAATGAGATATTTATTGACTGGCTTCATTGTCTCAAAATACTGGCCTCAGCCTTTCCTTATGTCTGGGCAAATTCTGACACCAAACGGTTGTTTTCTGCAGCTAGGCCGTAACATACATCCTACAATGACTTTCTTACAAAAAGTGATAAAAACAACTTAAAGCACAGCTGTACTAACAGAAAAAAAATGAATAATAATTTAGCAATAGATCAATAGCCCATCATCTCTGGCTGTCTTTCTTTCCTCAGTCTATGACATGGAGTTAATTTGTGTGAAACATGCAGGTATTAGACTAGTTACTAGAGAGCTCTGGGATTGTTTCCCAAATGAAATAACATCATAAATAATTCTAAAAATACAATAAAAATAGATTAACAGACTGAAAAATGCAGTGAAAACTCTTAGGGTCCATATTAAAAGGGAAAACATAATATAAATTGAACTTAATTCCCTACATTTTGATTCTCTGTAGTCAAAAGTGATATGAAGATGCCCTCATTTTAGCTATAGATGGTCCTATAAATAGGACATGGTAAAATACGTTTAAGATGAGAGTGATTCAATCTATCCAAAAGAACCAAGGGGTTTGCTTTTGGAGGGCATGCCTGGACTTCCTACTGAGCCTTGTCCTGCATAGAAAGTAATAGAAATTCATTTTCTAAATCTGGTGTTGGCTACCACTGCAGATTCCCATTAGAAAGTTACTGCTTGGTTAATCCAATCATAATTTATTTTACTGCCAACGATTATAATCTAGAGCTAATCTGATTAGTACTAATATCCTGAGATCAGCAGGACAGTTTTCTGTTCCTTACTAGTTGTATTTGTTTTGTTTTTATTTTTGTTTAAGGTGGAGTCTCGTTCTATCACCCAGGCTAGAGTGCAGTGGCATGATCTTGGCTCACTGCAACCTCTGCCTCCTGGGTTCAAGCAATTCTCCTGCCTCAGCCTCCCGAATAGCTGAGACTACAGTCGCCCGCCACCATGCCCGGCTAATTTTTTGTATTTTTAGTAGAGATGGGATTTCAATGTGTTAGCCAGGATGATCTCGATCTCCTGACCTTGTGATCCACCCGCCTCGGCCTCCCAAAGTGCTAGGATTACAGGTGTGAGGCACCACGCCTGGCCAATTGCATTAGTTTTTAGGGCCGTCATAACAAAGTACCACAGACTTAATGGCGTAAACAACGGAAGTGTATTGGCTCACAGTTCTGGAGGCTAGCAGTCAGAGGTGTGTTCTGAGGGCTGTGAGGGAGAATTTGTTCCGTGCCTCTGTCCTGGCTTCTGATGATTTGCTGGTAATCTTTGGCATCCCTTGGCTTGTAGATGCACCACTCAGATCTATGCCTTCATGTTCACTTGGCGTTTTCTCTGTGTACATGTCTGTTTATGTCCAAATTTTCCCTTTATATAAGAACACATCCATATAGGGTTCGGGCCCACCCTAGTGACCTCATCTTAACTTGATCATCATCTGCAAAGACCCTATTCCCATATGAGGTCACATTCACAGGCACTGGGGAGTAGGACTTCACCTTCTTCTTGGGAGACACAATTCAACCCATTAGTGTGATGTCAAAGGAGCTTAGTTAAAAACTCTTCCTTTGGGCCCCGCACAGTGGCTCATGCCTGTAATCCCAGCCCTTTGGGAGGCCTAGATGGGTGGATCACCTGAGGTCAGGAGTTTGAGACCTGACCAGCATGCTGAAACCCCGTTTCTACTAAAAATACAAAATTAGCTCGGCATGGTGGTGCGTGCCTATAATCCCAGCTACTTGAGAGGCTGAGGCAAGAGAATCGCTTGAACCTGGGAGGTGAAGGTTACAGTGAGGCAAGATTGTGCCACTGCACTCCAGCCTGGGCAACAAGAGGGAAACTCCATCTCAAAACAAAAGCAAAAACAAACCTCTGTCTTTTTAGGAGCCTGTTGGATACCCTTCAGGATTATGCTTAAGGACAAGAGGATCCTTGTAGTAAACAAATCATCTCTTTATGTAGGCATTACATTTTCAGCCTGAGCCCTCCTTTGTGCATACATGTGTGCATGTGTGCATCTGTGTGTGTGTTTGCTTGATTTCTAGCCAGTGCATCCTTTTTTTTTTCTCTCTCTTTTGAGATGGAGTCTTGCTTTGTCGCCCAGGCTGCAGTGCAGTGGCATAATCTCAACTCACTGCAACATCCGCCTCCCATGTTCAAGCAATTCTTGCACCTCAGCCTCCCAAGTAGCTGGGATTACAGCTTCCACCACCACACCTGGCTAATTTTTGTATTTTTAGTAGAGACAGGGTTTCACCATGTTGGCCAGGCTGGTCTTGAAGTCCTGGCCTCAAGTGATCTGCCTGCCTTGGCTTCCCAAAGTGCTGGGATTATAGGTGTGAGCCATTGCGCCCAGCCCAGCACATCCCATTTAACTAGTCTTTTTCTAACAGGGCAAACCTGGAAATTAGCTATGCCAAAGGACTTCAGAAACTGGCAAGCAAGCTGAGCAAAGCATTACAGAACACGAGAAAAAGGTAAGTATTGTGGCAGAGGTAAGGCAAAATCATCCCTTTTTTTCATTTGTTTTGTTTTCTTTCGAGATAGGGTCTTGCTCTGTTACCTGGGTCAGAATACAGTGGCACAATCACAGCTTACTGCACCCTTAATCCCCCAGGCTCAAGCAATCCTCCCACCCAGCCTCCCGTATAGAGTAGCCGGGAGCATGCCCTGCTAAATTTGTTTTTTGTTGAGACAAGGGCTTACTATGTTGCCCAAGTTGGTCTTGAACTCCTGGGCTCAAGTAATCCTCCTGCTTTGGCCTTCCAAAGTGCTGGGATTACATGTGTGAGCCACCACACCCAGCAAAAGCATTCTTAAATATAGTAAAAAGTGACATATGTTCCACTCCAGCTTCCTCTTCTAAACATGGCAAGTACATCACATCAAGCATGGCTTCCAGTTCTTGGGCACTTAACTGTGTGCATGCACTGTGTTAATGCTTTACTGATACCCCCATTTAATCCTCATAAGAACCCTTGAGAGGTCTTGTTATCCCTGTTTACAGATAAGGACTTGAGACTTGGAAAGTTCAAGATACTTCCCCCAGTCACCCAGATCATGAGTTGCATAGCTGGATTCTTCCTCAGTGTTTATGACTCCTAAGTCCACATTCATAATAGGCCTTGGTAATGACATTTAACTTGGGAAGTGGTGTTGTAAAGTCAGATTGTCTTGGAGTCAGAAAGTATGAATCCTATGTTTTCTTTTTCTTTCTTTTTTTTTTTTTTTGAGACGGGGTCTTGCTCTGTCGCCCAGGCTGGAGTGCAGTGGCTGGATCTCAGCTCACTACAAGCTCCGCCGTCCGGGTTTACGCCATTCTCCTGCCTCAGCCTCCCAAGTAGCTGGGACCACAGGCGCCGGTCACCTCGCCCGGCTAATTTTTTGTATTTTTAATAGAGACGGGGTTTCACCGTGTTAGTCAGGATGGTCTCGATCTCCTGACCTCGTGATCCGCCCGTCTCGGCCTCCCAAAGTGCTGGGATTACAGGCTTGAGCCACCGCGCCCGGCCATGTTTTCTCTACTCTATGACCTTTGACAAGTAACCTGGCCTCTGTGTGCCTTTATTTCTTCCTCTGTTGGAGAGAGTAATAATATTTGCTCTATTGTGTGTGCGTAGGCATATTAAATAAGATCATGTGTGTGACGAGCTTAGCACATTATGTGCTGAAAGGTGTTGGTTCACATTCTTTTCAATACATTGCAGCACTAAGAATGTAGTTTCCTTTATTGGGAGAGAGAAGAAAGATAGTGGTATACCAAAAATAGTTCATTCGTGGTAATTTGCTACAAAGATTCTTGACTAATGCATGCAGACGTGCCCTTGAACTGGCAGTGCCATTGTGGAGGTCTCTCTCTCTTGTTTTTTTTTTTTGTTGAGACGGAGTCTCGCTCTATCTCCCGGGCTGGAGTGCAGTGGCTGGATCTCAGCTCACTGCAAGCTCCGCCGTCCGGGTTTACGCCATTCTCCTGCCTCAGCCTCCCGAGTAGCTGGGACTACAGGCGCCCGCCACCTCGCCCGGCTAGATTTTTGTATTTTTTGGTAGAGACGGGGTTTCACCATGTTAGCCAGGATGGTCTCGATCTCCTGACCTCGTGATCCGCCCGTCTCGGCCTCCCAAAGTGCTGGGATTACAGGCTTGAGCCACCGCGCCCGGCCTGTTTGTATTTTTTTTAGTAGAGACGGGGTTTCACCGTGTTAGCCAGGATAGTCTCGATCTCCTGACCTCGTGGTCCGCGGCCTCGGCCTCCCAAAGTGCTGGGATTACAGGCTTGAGCCACCGCACCTGGCCAGTGGTCTCTTCTGATGATGAAAGAGATAAAGAGGGGAAAGGAAAAAAAGAAGCCTTCTGGAGCTCATATTTCCACTCTTCTTTAGGCATCAGCCATAATAACAAATGGTGACTTTGAAAGTGCTCTTTTAGCTTTATTTTTATTTTTAGGACAGTCTTTTAGTAGACTACAGTAAACCAGTATAGCACAGTGGTTGAGTATAGATAGACTGCCCAGGTTTAAATTCTAACTCTACCACTTACCAGGTGAGTGACCTAGGACAATTTATCTTATCTCTCAAGATCTCTTTAAAATAAAACGAAAGCCTGTCTCTTATGGTTGCTGTGAGAATTAAATGCGGTAATAGAAGAAGTGTGCTTAGCAGAGTACCTGGCAGGGAAGGAAAGCTCTGTGAATGTCCATTATGTTTTTGATTCGAATTGCCTCCTGAGGAATGAGAGGTATAGGGGTGTAGGGGTGAGTGTATTGTGCTGCGGCTGTGGCATCCAGCAGAATACTACCAAAGAGTTGGCAGGTCCAGAATGTTAGGCCAACTGGGAATAGTACAGTATTTAACAGTAAACATTAGTGAAGTTTTATCCATACTCAAATCTGTGTTAGGTACTACAGATATCTTATTACTTCATTACTTCTAATTCTCTTTCTTTCTTTCCTTTCTTTTCCCTCCCTTCCTCCCTCCCTCCCTCCCTCCCTCCCTCCTTTCCATCCTTCCTTCCTTCCTTCTTTCTCTTTCAATTTTTACCCCATCTTTTCCCAGGTGTTGACCAAGTTACTTCTACTTTAAAAGATCAGTTAAGTGAGGGCCAGAGATTCTTCCAAGGTCATGCAGAAAACAAAGGGGGAGCATCTCCATTCAGACACAGGCCCTTCTGAGGCCACATGCTTGGTCCTGTCCTGATACCCAGCTCCTCCAAGGGGCAAATGTCAGATACTCTACCCTAAAATGTGCCTGACTTCATTTTTTAAAAATCAGCTATATTGAGTTTTAATTTACATGCAATAGTAAGCATCCATTTTAAGCATATGATCTGATCAGTTTTGACATATGTAAATACCCTGTGTAGCCACCACTAAAATCAAAAAGTGGACATTTTCATCACACCAAAAGATTTATCATGGCTGTTTGCGCTCCTTCCCACCCAATCCCAAGCAACCACTGATCTGCTTCCTGTCAATATAGATTCATTTAGTGTTTTCTGGAATCTCCTATAATTGTAAGTACATAGCAGGTATGCTCTTGTGCCTAAGCTCGTATCTGGCTTTGGATGCGTAGAAAATCTGTCATCTTTTGGTCTAGTTCTCTTATTCTTAGACTGCAGGATGCAAATGAAGGCATTTTGAGGCAAAACCTCTGCACCATTCTGATTAAGGCAAGGATGCAGATCCATCCCCTTCCTCTTCATCAGAATCTACACAGGCCTCTGTACTTGGGGTTTCTTGATGTGACTGGACTTACTATCCTGACTGTTGAAGGCAGACCAGATGGGGCCACTGTGGGAGAAAAATGACATCACACTTCCTAATCCTCCCGCTATGCCATGAGGGATTGGGTAGCATTATCCCTTGTGTTAAAGTGAGATACTGCTCATAGGACCATAAACTATCTGAGCTGTTGTCCTCAAACCCAGCAGGGAACAGGAGCTGGACTCCAACCCCAAGGGCAGCAGCAGGACGTGAGCAGGGCTCTCAAGCCCTTTATTACTTAACTTTTCTGAGTCTCAGTTTTTTCATACCTATGTGTATCCTATGACCAACCTGTTCTCACCCTTGGCTATTTTATTTCCCCTATTTTATTTTATTTTTATTTCTTATTTTTTTCTTTTTGGTGGGGAGAGGGGCTCAGGGGATAGGGTCTTGCTCTATTGCCCAGGCTGGAGTACAGTGGCATGATCATAGCTCACTGTAGCTTCCTGGGCTCAAGCAATCCTCCTACCTTGGCCTCCCTAGTAGCTAGGACTATGGGTGTGCATCACCACACCTGGCTAATTTTCAAAATTTTTTTGTAGAGAAAAGGTCTCACTGTGTGTGTTGCGCAGGCTAGTTTCGAACCTGTGGCCTCAAGTGATCCTCCCACCTCAGCCTCCTAAAGTGCTGGAATTTACAGGCACTTTAGGAGGCTGAGGCAGTGCCACCACACCTGGCCATTTCCACTATTTTATACAGATATGAAATAGGAAATGAAAATCTAAATAAAAAATGACTGGGAAAAAGAGCAGTACATATAATGAGTATAGTGCAAATAAATGTACTGGCAGAATTTGATCTCACAGATAAATTGAAATAAGGTTAGGGAAGTGAATGCAATTGTTGAATGTGGTGAATCAGATGTCATGCTGTATTTCTAGCCAGCACATCCTATTTCCTAGGAAAATGACACTCACCTTTGTTCCCCACTGTTTTTGCCTTTAGCTGTATCAGCAGTGCCTGGGCCTGGGCCTCAGAGGGAATGAAATCCACAGCGGACCTGCATCAGTGAGTTCTCCCACCCTGGCCTTTCTCCAACTCTAAAGGGAGCCATAAATATTTAAAGTGGGTGTGCTACAAATATTCCACTTCCAACTTGCACTGAATTGATGTGCCAGAACACACTACTTTGTTTCCCCAGAAAGTAATTTGGAAAGTAGATATAAACCCTGATATTATGCTTCTGTGTCTTTTATGTTTTATTTCCAGAAAACTTGGCAAAGCAATTGAATTGGAAGCAATAAAACCGACTTATCAAGTCCTAAATGTACAAGAGAAGAAGAGAAAATCAGTGAGTCCAAACCTTTCTTTACTTTTCCTATTTAAAGCAAGATTCCTGTGTTTAGCCCAAAAAGGAAAAGGTGATCTGAATGTGGTACCAGGTTTCAGGAATTTATCCTAAAAATAAAATAAATACTTGTATTTATTTTAAAATAAATGAATAATAAAAAACACAAATCCAAGATTTATGTACAAGGATGTTTGTTAAAGCATTGCTTATAATAGTGAAAAACTGGAAACTACTGAATCATTCAAAATAAATTGTGATAAATTCAAGCAATAGAATAATTTGCAACCATTCAAAATCTTATTGTAGAAGAATTTAATCACATGGGGATTTTTTTCACAGTATACTGTTAAATAAAGCAGAACCAAAAAGTCTAATTTATACAATCTCAACTTCATAAAATGAATATGTATATATTACATATGTATAGAGAAAACTGGCAGAAGCTTCTCAAAATGTTAATGAGTGATCTTTAGATGGTGAAATTGGAGGTTTTTATTTCATTGTTATACTTTTTTTGCATTTTTAAAACAATTTTATCATTCTATTTGTAAATAAGAGAATGATAAGCACAATTTTTACAAAGATGTTTTCTAGCTTATTAGCTTGGTATTATGTAAAGGTAATAATGGGTACAATCCTCAAATATCCTAAAAATTACAGAAAAATAATTCAACAATCCTTTCAGGGGCACCTGGTCCTCTGATAGCAGATCCTCTACTCTTTCTCTGTGCCTTTCCTTCTAGAACAGTTTTTCTTTCTTTCTTTCCCTCCCTCCCTCCCTTTCTTCCTCCCTCCCTCTCTCCCTCCCTTCCTTCCTTCCTTCTCTTTCTTTTTTTTTTCTCTCTCTCCCTTTCTTTCTTTTCCTTTCTTTTTTTGACGGAGTTTTGCTCTTGTTGCCCAGGCTCGAGTGCAATGGCATCATCTCGGCTCACTGCAACCTCCACCTCCCGGGTTCAAGCGATTTGCCTGCCTCAACCTCCCGAGTAGCTGACATTACAGGCGCCTGCCACCATGCCTGGCTAATTTTTGTATTTTTAGTAGAGACCAGGTATCACCATGTTGGTCAGGCTTGTCTACAACTCCAGACCTCAGGTGATCCGCCCATCTCGACCTCCCAAAGTGCTGGCATTACAGGTGTCAGCCACTGCCCTTGGCCTAGAATAGTTACATTTGTGTTCCTTTTTCTTTTTCTTTGTGTATTATTCAGTAGTTAAGCACTTTATACTGTACTTCTAGGCAACATAATTGGGTGTTTAATAAACACTGCTTGGCTTTCATAGGGTTGGGGTTATGGTCACTGTTTGTTTCAGGACCAGGTGCAGGTAAGATATTTGTAAGCTGTGGTAGGTGGTCCCTGTGAAGGGAAGGGGTGGTGGTTAAGGGGGAGTTTCAAGGGAATACAGTCAGATAAAGCACATCCTCAGGGGCAAGTCAGAAGGATGAGGAGAGGTATGAAAGTTCTGATGGAAGAGAAATGATTTTTAAAAATTTTATTCAAACTCATTAAGCTGAGTCAGGAAGTGGAATTGATGTTTGTATGTACATAGGTATATTTTACCAGAAAAGATGCTCTATTCAGTTTCGGGTGATAGACAGAACTTGATGGGAATTACTAGCAAGCAATATAACCTGCCTTAGCATGCCAACTTAATAAAAACCAATTCATTTTTGGTCTATATTTCATTGATTACAAAGTATTTTTCACACTGCATAATATAAGTCATTAGCATTTCTTTAATATTTACCATAAATGAGGCACAGTCCTGTGATAATTGATCACAGTGCTTTACTTAATGGATGTCATGAGCACCCCCAAACTACTGGTCCTGTTTTTCTTCTTTTCTGCATTGCCCCTCTCCGCTGCACTCCACCATCCCACTCTACTCTCACAAAAGATTAGATTTTATTTTCTAAAGTGAACTTGTTCCACATTCCAGCCACATACATGAAATCAAAAGTGGCATAGTACATAAAATATTTTCATTGTGTCTGTTACAATGAACCATATACTCTAAATTTAACCAACTGGAAACAAATAAAAGTGTAGCATTCGCTAGATCTCAGAGTGGTTGAATAATGGCTGATTGCTGGGTCTGTGTTCCGGGGAAAAATGTTCTGCTGTAACTTCCATCAGATCTCCCTGGGAAGTTGTCTAGATCATTTTCATCATTATTATTACTGTCTCTTTGGCTATTTAAAAGCAAGGGAAAAAGTTAATTATGATTAAGAGTTCAATATCTTTGAAATTACAGCAATATTCACTTCAGGGGCAATGGAGACACATAGTAAAATTGGCACTGTTAGGACTGTTACCAGTTGAGGTTGAGGTTTTTGCAGCATGGATTGACATGGAAGATGATGTGATGGGACTAGCAACAATATCAGCTCATGCAAGGGCCTCTTGCACATAACTGCACATGTTTGCATGCTTTTTACATTCTTTTTTTTTTTTTTTTGAGACGGAGTCTCGCTCTGTCGCCCAGGCTGGAGTGCAGTGGCCGGATCTCAGCTCACTGCAAGCCCCGCCTCCCGGGTTCCCGCCATTCTCCTGCCTCAGCCTCCCGAGTAGCTGGGACTACAGGCGCCGCCACCTCGCCCGGCTAATTTTTTGTATTTTTAGTAGAGACGGGGTTTCACCGTGTTAGCCAGGATGGTCTCGATCTCCTGACCTCGTGATCCGCCCGTCTCGGCCTCCCAAAGTGCTGGGATTACAGGCTTGAGCCACCGCGCCCGGCCAACTTTTTACATTCTTATAGATTAGAAATAATTATTTTACTAAGTCCTGTTACTTGACACAGGGATAAGATAATTTGTCTAATATGTCCATTGTAGGATCTTGAAATTCCCATGAATTGTAATAGTGATTGATAAGCTAGTATTGTGACTGTCTTAGTTCAGGCTGCTCTAACAAAATACCATAAACTGGATAGCTTATAAATAATAGGAATTTGTTTCTTACAGTTCTGGAGGCTGGGAAGTCCCAGATCAAGGCACATTAGCTGTCTGATGAGGGCCCACTTCCTGGTTCATCAGTGGCTATTTACTCACTGTAACCTCAGATGGCAGAAGTGGCTAGGCAACTCTCGGAGTCTCTTTTATAAGGGCACCAATCTCATTCATGGGGGCTCCACCTTCATGACCTAATCATCTCTCAAAGACTCCACCTCCAAATACCATCACTTTGAGGGAATAGGTTTCAATCTATAAATTTTAGGGGTACAAATATTTAGTCTATTGCAGTGACTAAGAAGAAAGCAAAGCTTTGTTTCCTTTTTCCTTCTTCAATAGCTTGACAATGAAGTTGAAAAGACAGCAAATCTTGTCATTAGCAACTGGAATCAGCAAATTAAGGCAAGTATCCACAGATATCATTTGTGTAAACTCAGTTTTTAGAATTGAAGTGTTTTGCTTTCATACAAATGTGATGACATGTTCTAGCATTAGTACTTCTAAGTGCTAACTGAAGAGAAAAATGTTTCCTTACCTGAGTTGTTACATAGATATATTTTTCACCAAACCAATGGAAGTGCATGGCTCTAAATATGATTATTTAGCACTTATTATGTGCTTAGTGCTATACATTTATGTATGTAATCATCACAACAACCCAATGTCATATGTCATTGTGCATTGCCCCATTTTACAGATTGGGCAATGGAGATAGAGAGAGTTGAAGTAATTTTCCCAAGGTTACAGAGCTGGTTAATGGTTGAACCAATGGTTGTCACAAGTTGGGTTCCAGGGTCACTGCTCTTAATCATTACATTATGCTGACTGCCATTCTGTATAATATGTAACTTACAGCAAATGATAAACACCACCTGGGTTTTGTTTTTTTCATTTGTAGAAAGGTGTTAGTGATATGTACATCACTAGTGAAAGTGGCCCAGTGAGGGGTGGGTAGTGATATGTAAAAGGGGATGCATATATCAATTGCATGAGTATGTGGGGTCCACTTTTTGTGCACAGCACTATTCTAAGACAAATTTTTTTTTCAAGTAATTTAAAATTTAGTTGGCTAGATGACATATGTGCAGGAAATAGGGAGTACATTCTAAGGAGAGGAATTACGATCTGATGTGGGAAGCTAGAGCATATCAGTATGAGTTCTGTAGCAGAGAAAGTAACAGATGGGATCCATATGCACAGAAGATTATTCTAGAACAATGTAGTATAGGAGGAATTCATTTCAGGTAGAAAGGACTAGCAGTAAATCTGCTAACAAGACTCAATGAACCCCTCTGAGAAGACCTGTTCTGTAAGTGTTGAAATCCTTTTTCGTCTCCAAAGCGTTAGTGCCCACAGAGAACCTTTACAAGTAAACAGCCACTGATGCCAAATAACTAGAGATAGATGCCCTCAGAAACAGGCAAATTTGGTGTGACTTCCAAAGCTTCTGCCAAAACTGAGGACTGACTCCATAAGACCAAGGACATTAATAAAAGGTGTTTGATATAAGTGAATTTCTATGTCCATAGTAGTTACAATGGTAAAAGGATGCTCATGAGAATCACTTTTATAGTAAATCCCAGCAACAGTGTCCAGTCATTTGTTTTCAGTTTTGCCATGGATTTTATGAGTTTTCTTTAAAAGGAATTGTTTTTTATTTTTTTAAAGAACTAGAGACAGGGTCTTGCTATGTTGCCCAGGCAGATCCCGAACTCCTGGGCACAAAGGATCTGCCCACCTTGGCTTCCCAAAGTGTAGGGATTACAGGCATGAGCCACTACACCTGGCCTTTAAAAGGATTTGTTTTTAAAAATCCATTTTCTTTAAATATTCAGCTTTCACAGGAATTCAGTACAATGAATCAAAAGCCAGAAATAATGCTGAGAGGCTGCAATTGCTCCCAAGAAAAAACATCTTTTATCATTTCCCAGTTTCTATCAAGTCATTTTTCTAAATAAAAGATTTCATTTTTTTTTTTTTTGAAGAGTGACAGAGAAATTAGAGAACATAAAATTCTTGGGCTATAATAAATTTCTCCCTTGAAGTTACAATTCAAGGGATTCAGCATGTCAGTAATGAAGTACAGTCTATTTAGGAGACTCTAATGAAAAGCCTTAAAGGACCAAATATTCATGCCTCACAATCTTATTTCCCAGCAGGCATGTGGCTGACAAGAGGTGGAGAAAGAGGGCCATGAGCTTATTTCTTTAATTTTCCTTTGCAGAGGTTTCTCACATTTAGAGGGAGGCAGAAGGCGTTGCCTCTGATTCCCAAGCTAAAAAGCCAAGGAAGCGAGACCTCCCCTTTACTATCTGGTTTGACAGTCCTTGCAACCTCGAGGCAAAAAGCCAAAGTCTTTCAATCAGCCTACTTCCTGAACAGGCTAAATCCAACTTAAACCAAATTCTGTTTGCATAATTTATCTCTGGAGCATCATCTTCAGCTAAATTCAACTAGGTAGACTAGGAAATTATCCCCTAAATCCTAACCTGCTCCAAGGGGTCAGCATGAACAGGGTAGGGAGACTCTGAGTGCTCCTTCCTTCCCCACTTCTTTCTACTTCTCCAACTCCAGCAAGTGCAGGGCGTTTCACAAGATGCCAGGCAAATGCCCAGCTCTCAGGCTTGGCCATCAGGAAGCAAATTGCAACTCTTGCCACACGTTTTAAGATAACATCTTAAAACAACCTCAATTGTAGCCTAGGTTGATGTAAAGAATGATGCAGGCAGTCTTCAGTGTTTGTTGTGATTTCTTCTGTGGTAAAGCGATTATGCTCACTAGAACATTATTTTGGAAGTTTGCAGGCCTTCGATGATTTAGCAAAATTCAAAACCCTCTTGAGGGTACCCAATATAATGAAAAAATATGCAGGAGTTCTCAGGACAAAGTGTTAGCTGCTCTGATGTTTTAGGTACATTTTGAAGTGAGGATGGGAATGAAGAACTAAAAGTATGCATTTTTGTTGCAGCCTTTGGAGGATTCTAGGATACATAATCGTTAAAGCTAGCACATGAATGTGCTTTGTTCCAAAAGAGAAGAGTCTTCTCTTGGCATCAGCCTCTGCTCCTCTTTTTGTTGTTTGTATGTTTCTCACTGTAGGCCAAGAAGAAATTAATGGTTAATACCAAGAAACATGAAGCACTTTTCCAGCTTGTAGAAAGCTCCAAGCAATCTACGACTGAGAAGGAGAGGCGGAAGGTAAGCTGTCATGGCTGGCTGAGTGCATGTGCCATAGAGATGGATGGGCTTGCTGCCCTTAGCTACAAACACAAGAGAATGGGTTGATTCCTCCTTCTCTGTGGGATCCCTGCAGAGATGTAGCTTGACAGAGCATAAAAGGGGATTCCAAATCATTCCTTGTGCGCACGCGCGCACACGCACACAACACACACACACATTTTAAACTTTATTTTAATTTTTTTAAATAGAAGGGATCTCACTGTGCTGCCCAGGCTGGCATCAAAGTCCTAGGCTCAAGGGATCCTCCCACCTCAGCCTCTCAAGTAGCTGGGACTACAGAAGCATGCTACTTTGCCTGGACCACATGTATTCTTTAAAAATATTGACAGATGACAAATGAGACCAATGATGCCCAGATTTTTTGAAAGGAAACTCTATTAATATTATCTTTAAAAAACCTCTCAGCTAATACCCCAAATAAGTTAAAAAAATACTTTATATATGTTGTTTGTTACATATAGTACTATATGTATTATGTTAATATGTTATGAACATTATGAAGCATAAAAGTAGAAATGTTTCCAGGATGAGATAAAGATGAAATAATGTTTGAAATGATTAGCAACCATGATGTCTTTAGATAATCATTAAGTAATGTTTTCAGGAAAAATATATACTTGGAGCAAGGTTCAGCCTTAACCATAGTAAGTTTAAATGCATATTTCTAATAGTCTTCTTGATAATTTTTTTTTTCTTGAGACAGAGTCTCACTCTGTGGCCCAGACTGGAGGGCAGTGGTGCAGTCTTGGATCACTGCGTCCTCCGACTCCAGGCTTCAAGAGATTGTCCCACCCCAACCTCTGGAGTAGCTGGGACTATAGGTGTGCACCACCAGGCTCAGCTAATTTCTTTTTCTTTTTCTTTTTCTTTTTTTGCATTTTTAGTTTAGGCAAGGTGTCAACATGTTGGCCAGGCTGGTCTCGAGCTCCTGACCTCAAGTGATCTGCCTGCCTCAGCCTCTCAAAGTGCTGGGATTATAGGCATGAGCCACCACCCCTGGCCAGCCTTCTCAATAATTTTTTATTTGTTCATCAAAATTTTTGTCAGATCTCATTTCACTGTTTGCCCTTTCACGTGGGTAGTAACACACTCACAACCAGGAGAAGTGGCAGCGTCAGCTCGGACATTTTGCTGTGGATTCTTTGTGATTAAATTGTTAGTGGAACATCAATCTACAGGTTCTTGGCAGAAATCTTCTAAGATATTTGTGCATTTTGTTTATGCTAACCTAACTGCAGCCAGATAATGTCTGTAAAACTACATGGCCCAGGTATATGTCAATGGCTACATGTCCCAGATGCTGGAAGGGAAAACATAGTGAGGGCCTATGGCAGCTTTTCAGGTTGCAGAATCCCCACCCTCCTCCCAGGCCATATCAGAATCCACAACTGTCCATGTGTGAGTACCAGCGTAGACTCATGTATTAAGTAAGAGTAAGCTTGACCACTAAGTTTTCAGGCAAAATGAACACAAATAATATTGGGGTACAGGAATAAAATAAAGATTTTCTGCTTACACCCCAACAGATTATCTTGCACACCTCTTGTGGTATGTGCCCCAGATTGAAAACCTTTGAAATAGTCAATATCTTCTATAAAAGATGAGTCCCTACTAAGGAAATGCAGCCAGCACCACTGCAAACCCCTCAAAAGGAAAACTGTCATCGCAAGTAGCTCTTTAATCTGAAGAAATATCCATTGAATAACTTAAATTCATCATTAGCAAGATTATGCAAGAGTCTTATTTCTTTCCATGTCAGTCTTCACAGTTGGAAATGATCATAACAAGTATTGAATAATGAGGCAGCTTCCGAGGAGGTGAACCCACAGTCTGTTAAAATACTCAGTGCCAGGACCTGCCTAGGCATTCTGAGTGCTCATTAGAAGCTATTCTTAATTGATGTCATGCAATAATAAAGAAAAAAGCATGGCAGCTAAGTGGTGAATTTCCTCTTCCTACCCTCATTAGCAGCTTCCCTGGGAAGTAAAGGTCCACAGTGCTCTCTCCTTCCTCCAGCTGGTAACCATAACCTTGGTTGTTACTCTGTCACCCACCCATGCCATCTTCCCTGCTTAATCGGGCAGCTTTTGTTAATCCTGAAGCTGAACACCCAAGAGGGGGGCATTCATTTTCTCATCTCACACAGAAGCGCTCATGATCACCTGAGCTGATGCTCTGTGCTGCTCAGCAAATTCTTCCTCGTTTCCTGCCCAGGAGTCTTGATTCTCTCACCAGAAGCTGATCTAAACCTCCGTTCTCCTCACACCTCCATCCACGCACTCCTGGCACAGTATCTTGCCTCCTACCTCACAGAGTAAATAGAAGTCAGCACAGCCACCTGCCTACTGAAGTAATAGCATTTACATATCTGCAATGGAGAGGCCAGTTCTCCATCCTGTGCTCTAATCTCATCCCCTCCTGCCTCCCAGAGGCCCTCTCTTGATTATCCCATATTTCCCATATCTTGGACAGCCCTCTCCTTAATGATTCCTTCCCACCAGGCTTCTATAACTCCCCCTGTCTTATAGTCTGTTCAGGCTGCTATAACCAAATTCCATAGATGGGGGTGGCTTCAACAACAGACATTCTGGAAGTGTAGGTGGAACCCTCATGACCTAATTTGGTGGGAAGGCACAAAGTCTATTGCACCTTCTCCCCATCTTACAAGAGTAAAAGAAAGTTGCAGGGACACTTATTTATGGGGTCTTCCGTTCCTCTCCAGATATTGTCATGTCTCCTTTTTACAATACATCTTAGTGAAAGGGGTGTCTGCTCTGTCTCCACTTCCTCATCTTCTGTTCACTCTTCAAATCACCCTAATCAAGCTTTCCCCATCTTTCCACTAAGAGTGTTCTTGCCATTGAAAACAACGTCTTCTCACTGCTAAAGCTAACAGGTACTTTCCAAGTCTTACCTTAGTTCACTTCTCGGAAGTATTAAGCATTGTTTACTTCCCCTTTGTAGAAACATTCTCCTCTTTTGACTTTAGTAACAACTCATGCTTTTGTTTTCCTCTTCCTTTCTGTAAATTTTAAATTAGATTCTTTATGGGCTTCCTTTTTTGGCCTGATCTTTATATATTGCAGTTTCTGAAGATTTCTCTTCTGGGCCTCACTCTGTTCTCTTCACCATTGTCTCTCCAGTGTCTGATACAGTACTCTTGATATCAGGTACTCAATAAATAATACATACTCAATAAGTATATTCTCAAGGCTTCAACTACAGTATCTATGCTGGCAATACCCAAATTTGTATCTCTAGCCCAAACCAGTCTGTAAACTGCTTTCTGACACCTCAAACTAATATCCAAAATCCAACCATCACTTCTCTCTACCAAAGATAATCTTTATTTCTGTGTTTTCTGTGTCTTTGAATATCATCACCCACTATATCCTCCCAATTCTAACTCAAACCAGATACTTCAGTGGCACAATCTTGGCTCACTGCCACCTCCACCTTCCAGTTTCAAGCAATCCTCCTGCCTCAGCCTCCCAAATAGCTGGGAGTACAGGCGTGCAGCACCATATCTGGCTAATTTTTGTATTTTTCGTAGAGATGGAGTTTTGCCATATTGGCCAGGCTGTTCTCAAACTCCTGACCGCAAGTGATCTGCCCGCCTTGGCCTCCCAAAGTGCTGGGATTACAGGTGTGAACCACCGCACTCAGCCAGGAAAAACTCTTTCACGTGGCCTGTAAGACCCTTCCTGACTTGAACCTTGCCAATCTCTTCAACATCACCTCTCCCCATTCTCCATCGTAAACTGCGTGGTCCAACTTCACCAAAAAATATTTTTTTTCTGTATCCTGCCATGCTATTTTGCCTCACCAACTCCTACTTTCATTTTAGTTTTATTCATATGGAGATCAATTTTTTGAGCACCTACTATGCGCCAAGTTATAGCTGAAATGTCATTTTAATTTCAAGGCTAGTTTAGATGCCTCTCTTGATGTCCTTCCTGGTGGTACCTACATAATTCTATCAGCACACAAGATGGTAATGGTCTGTGGGTCCCTGACTAGAGAGGGAGCCTATCTTGTTCCATTTTCTATTCCCAAAGCCTTGCACATGACACACAGAAGGCCCTCAATGTCTGGTGAACAAATGAATGTGATGTTTGTTCCAAGAGCAAAAAAAAGGAAGGAAAGGAAAATAAGTCAATCTTTGACAAATTTTAGTAAAGGTTTCTGAGAAGTTCCTTAAGTAAGAATACAGGAGTCTATAGCCGGCCACAGTGGCTCAGGCCTATAATGCCAGCACTTTGGGAGGTTGAGGTGGGCAGATTATCTGAGGTCAGTAATTCAAGACCAGCCTGGCCAAGATGGTGAAACCCTGGGCATGGTGGCACATGCCTGTAATCCCAGCTACTCGGGAGGCTGAGGCAGGTGAATCGCTTAAACCTGGGAGGTGGAGGTTGTAGTGAGCTGAGATCGCACCACTGCACTCCAGCCTGGCCGACTGAGTGAGACTCCATCTTAAATATATATATATATATATGTATATATGAGTATACATTCTTCTTTCACATATATACTTGGAACTATCTGCTATAAATTTGCTGAGCAGAAAATTCTAGTCCACAACTCTATAGTGCAGGCTGATGAATATTAATGGTAATCTCAAAAGCAACTCAGTTCTCATTCCTGGAGTGCTGAGCATTCTCAGTAAGAATCTGAGGACAATGATTTAGCAGAGTATAAAGATGACTCTCTGAGTCCTTGCATTGAACTGTTGCTAGGTTAATGTTCACAAGCTTGCATTTCTACAGACAGATGTGGTTAATTCAACTTGATACCAAACCAGATACATCTTGTGTAGGTCATATATCAGAGCTGGGGGACAGCTGTATAGCCCACATATCAATTGGAATAAAAAAAGTGAACAGTATTAATATTCAACATTTTGGATGAATGTTTTTCATGATTGTAAGGTTAGTCAACATGTCCTTAAATAGAGAGGGTCCATTTTAACAGCCTTTGTCTCTGTCCTTGAAACTCCTAAACTACTAAATCAGGGGGGTCTTTGATGTTTTTTAAAGAATGGTTTGAAGACCATTTGCATCAGAACCATCAGAGGAGATATAGTCAAAATTCAGATTTTCTAATCCCACTACAGATGTATGAAATAAGTATTGCTATTTGTAGAATTCTGGAATTTGCAGTTTTTACAAGCATTTCAGGTCATTTCTAAATAGAGTAAAATTGGAGAATTGGCTGGGTGCGATGGCCCACATTCATAATCCTAAAACTTTGGGAGGCTGAGGTAGATAGATTGCTTGAGCAGAGGAGTTGGAGACCAGACTGGGCAACATGGTGAAACCCCACCACTGCAAAAAAATACAAAACTTAGCCAGGTGTGGTGGTGCATGCCTGTGGTCCCAGCTACTTGGGAGGCTGAGATGGGAGCATTGCTTGAACCCAGGACAGGGAGGTTGGAGTGAGCCAGTGAGCCATGATTGTAACTCCAGCCTGGATGACAGAGCCAGACCCTGTTTCCAAAAAAAAGAAAAAGAAAAAGGAAAAAGAAAGATATTGAATGCTTTAAAAATATATCTATAAAGTTGGAGAATAATTCATGCAATCCAACTTCTTTGTTTCTCAGAAACATGAAATTACTTGTCTGGGTATTTTAAGAATCAGTTTCAGCTACCCTGGCCCAGGGAGTTTTGTATTACTGTACACTGATTTTCCAGAAGATTTAGTAATGAGAATGACAAATTTTGGTGATAGGCAAGAGGGGGCTCTTTGTAAGGGAGCAGATCATTGGGCAGCAGTATGAGAGGAAACCATCTATCAAGCTGTCCATAACTTGCAGTGAACATTGGGCATATATCTCTGGCTTTTCATTGGCAATAATTATACTGGCTAAATTTTGAGTGCTATGCCAGGCGTTGGGCAGTGTGCCATCTGCCTCATCTGTGTTACCTATGTCAGAGCCAAGGGAAATCTTCCCTTTTGCCCTGTGAAGTTAGGCTAAAAATCACTGACAAGAGGCAGATGAATAGGAGAACAGGCATACGATGTATTTGATCATAGTTTTATGTGACATGGGAGCCTTCAGAAAAAAAGATGCAAAGATACAGGGGAATTTGTCTATGTTTATGCTTAGGTTTAACAAAATGTAGAAATATTATGTATAAGAGGGGTGCAATCTAATGCTAATAGGCTGCATGGGGAAACTCGGTAAGGCCCTCTTTCTAGACTCTTCTTGGCCTTTCTGTGCAGCCTTCCTTCCTGCTGGGGATGGGGCAGGACCCTCTCTGGAATAGGGGTCTTGTGACCTACAGTCAAACCAGGTAAGTCAGATAATTTCTTTATGGCCAGTTTTTACACAGAAAGGCAGTGGAAAAGTGAGAGTAATATTTTTAGATTTTTATGGCTGGCTTTGGAGAAAAGGGGTTCTGGTTTCTGTGACCTTCCTTAGGGAAGAGGGATTCTGGTTTCTACCAATAGCCTCCGGCGAGAATGGGAGTGAGAGATAGGAGGGCAGAAGGTCAGAGGGAAACTTCTACTTCTGAGGCTGCTTCTGAGACCTTCATTTTTGTAGTATTGTTTTCTGAGTCCCAAGATGTGCCCGAATTCTCAAAGCAACCCAGTATGAGAAAACTGTGGCTCAGGAAGGTTAAGTAACTTGTTTGCAGCTAGGACCAGGACTCTTATCCTGGAAGTTTGATTCCAAACCTCTACTTCTGGGTTTATATGGTAAAGTAAAATAATATTGCTAGATAGGACAGTAGCCAGACTCATTCTAAAAATTAGTTCTAAAAATTGTGTGATTCCACAAGTCTATACCTAACCTGGTAAGAAATGCAGGAGCCTGAAGGATTTACCAGACAAGACTATGGGATTCATTGGCTGATCGCAGTCTTGACCTGTACTGTCAATTCTCAAAAGCTGTGTTGTTTGACCTTCTCCATGATTGTGTGAGTGTAGACAAATCACTTCCTATGTAAGGGTCTCAAGCCTATCATGTGTAAGATTGGGGGAATCATACCGGAAGGCCCTTGGATTTCCTTCAGGTTTGGCCATGCATTTTTTTCTGATAAAGATCCTTGGTTTTGTCAACTATAGTCACTGTTTATGACTCTACGTGAGAGGTGAGAAAATATTGAGCCACATATAATTTTTTCTATGGAATTACAAAGGGCTTTCAAAAATGTGTTAGTGAATGTATGACACTGATGTTTTACATTAGCTCCTCAATAAACTGACAAAATCAACTGAGAAGTTGGAAAAGGAAGATGAAAATTACTACCAAAAAAACATGGTGGGTTATTCTACCAGACTGAAATGGGAAAACACACTAGAGAACTGCTACCAGGTAAGTTATATATTCACATTTTTTTCTTCTTCTGTGGAGTTTTGTGTGACCTTGAAGATGGAGGTCAGATCTACAGTGACAAGACCTGCCCTCTGTCATAGCTATGAGCATCACATATTGTGACTCTAGACAAACCACATTTCCTCTCATTGTTTCAATGTCTCCATGGATACAATTACTAGTGACAATTTATTGAATTTCATTGGCCAGAGTTTCTGTTCCTAATTCTTAGTGAACAGGATAGCACCCAGCTAACTTCAAAAAGTGCTGTCAAAGTGAAGTGTAAATAAAGGCTTAAGTGTAAGGTGGTTGGAAATTAGTTTTAGTCATGAGCGATGACTCATACAGTGATCGCTTATGGAGGTCAAGCATTGTGTTAGGCACTGGAGATACAGAGCATTGAATAAAGTGACATCTCAATGCTTGAGATGTGTACATCTCAGTGGCAAAAGTAGACACATAAAGAAGGAATTATGGCAAATTATCTGATAACAATAGGCAAAAGATGTCAGCAAGCACATCACAAAAGGAGAAATCAAAATAATCAATAAACCTATGAAACAATGCTAGATTATTTGGCAAAAATTAGAACTTGACCATATCAAGTGTTGGTAAGGATGTTAGGAAACAAGAATTATTGTACCCTGTAGGGGGAATAATTTAATGATATTTGGTGAAACTAAAAGAAGCATGTCCTTACCACACAGCAGTTCCCTAAAGCAGTTTTTAGGCATATATCCTATAGAAAAATGTACACTTTTACTCCAAGAGTGATGTACAAGAATGTTTATTGCAGAATTGTTTATAATTGCATGTGAGAAAAAACTGTACACAATCTTCATACCCATCAAGAGAAGAATTACTCTTCAAATATGCTCGCATTTGGAAAGCGAACTAGTAGCCATCGATGAAGTTAATTAAGACTATATTTAAACATCAGTTAACCTCAAAAAACATGAGGTTTCTTTTCTTGAGGAAAAGAAACATGCCACTTACACAATCTGTGTAAATTAAAATTCTTTTAAACTCCTGTGCAAACTATACTGAGTTTATATGTGTGTGTTTGTAAACTTACACATATAGACTGTCCGTGTGTTCAGTGGCAGAAATGGAGCCCAAGTCCATGGTGGGAATGCAACAGAACTGCCAGAAACAGCCACACAGCTTATGCACGGCCCCTGGTGAAGCAGTACAACCCCAGGCTCAACATAAATATGACCAAATTAAATAACTATCAATTCTGGAGAGTAAGAACATGAATATTTTGGTTTTATTTTCCCCCACCTGTTTTAAACTAAAAAAAAAAAAAGTATTTAAAGCAGATGTGATTGGAGAAAGCCATGATCTAATGGCCAGCATGGAACAAGTGCTTGGTGCTCAGTGCTCCTCTTTTAGGCTGTGCTTAGCACATTCATGTGCTTCTGTTTTGTATTAATCATGACATTATGAGGACATTGAGGCTGGAAAGATGAAGCAATGAGCCTGAGATGGTTTCAAGATTCAGCCTGGACCTCTGTGCTATGCTCCTGCTCCAGTGAAAACTGGGAGAGCAAAGGCTATATGGCAGGCGGAAACCCAAGGGCTGCATTTACATCTCTTGCAATTCAACCACTCAGAGCAGGATAGATGCAGAATTAGAGAAGAAAGGGGGAAATTAAAGGAGAGATGAAAACTTGGGTCAAAGAGAGGAACAAATGAGAAAAAATTCCTTAATTTACACCTTTAAACATAAGCTTCTGGTACTCTCCTTGCTTATGCCAGATAGATTTTAGATGAAGGTGATGAGAAAAGGTCAGGGATTTAAATTCTAACTTTATTCATTTGAAATCTGGCTCTGCAACCTGGGCTCTGATCTTGTCTCACCTCACCTCATCACTTCCTGATGAAGCCGTGGTCTTTCCACTGAGGACAGCTTCCTTGGATGGCCTTGTTAGGAGATGGGTGAGACATTTCTGCTCCCACTCCATCTTCCAGGCACCTACCCTTCAAGGGCTGTGAGAAAAATATTTCACCTCAGTGTCTCTATCCTCCTCACCCTTCTACCTACATCACAGCAATGGGAGATAAATGGGTCCTACCTGGTGTAACTGATAACTAGCTTGCCTTCAATATATGTTAGGGAAGGCTATGATTATCTTCATTATCAGAAGCTCTTACTACTCAGTTTCCTTTCCTCCTGTTAAAATCCTCTACATCTTTCCCCTCCAACCACTACTCCCCCTTCTCAGCATTCTTAGTGTTTACATTGAAGCATCATGGAAATTATCTCTTTTCTTACAGTCTTCCAGATGGTAACAAGGTATACATTCAAAAGGCATCTTTCAACTTCAGCTCTCAAAATATTTAAGATCTAGTTTCATTTCCTTCCTTCCTTCCTTCCTTCCTTCCTTCCTTTCTTCTTTTTTTTTTCTCTCTTCTTTCTTTTTTTTCTTTTTTTATCCAAGTCACATGGAATATCTACTCATCATAATGTCCTTGAGGAAGAGCATTTTCTTTCTCCCCTCTTGTATCCTGGATTTTTGCTACTGCTATGCTGGAGGCCACCAGTGTTTCAGTCCCTCTCTTTTTTAGTTCATATAGCTTCTCTTAACCCACCTTCTTCTGAGTTCTCTCCTGCCACCTGAGAGCCAGCTCAAGCCCATTAGACAAAACGCGTGGTAACTTCTGTCAAGTCACTCTTGCTTCACTTGAACCCTTAATAATGATGCCCTTAGTTGGTATTTCCTGGGCTTGTGTATACTCAGTCTATATCAGCAGGTCATTGACTCACATATTACTCTATGAATGCCATATTTTGTGTATGTTTATGACATTCAAGAGTCAAATGTTAGATTCATGAATCATATGACAAAAACAGCCTGAACTGACTCAAAGAGGAATTTTATTATAAGTGTGAGCGATGGAAATGGGACAGTTAGGGTCTCTCAGTTTCATTTTTTCTCCATTCTTTCACCATTCTTCTATAAAAATGGAATATAAGAATTCATTTTAGGGTCCTACGAAGTGTCCTCTTCTTTCTTTTTACTCTATAGGTTGGATTTACAAATTCTTTCAGAGAACATGCATTGAACTACATTCAAGGCAGTGTACTAGATACTGTGAGAAATATTGTAAAGCCTCAACTGTGACCATAAGTAATGAAACCAATTCCACAAACCACATGTCAAAATTAGTCTTATTACTTCACAATCTTACTATGTTCTAGCCACATCCTACCCTCCAAGAAGAAACAATTCAGATGATAGAAATAATCTATATTTTTCACAATAATAGCCATACTACCAAGAATTACAAAGAATCAAATGCTTGGGACTGAAGTACTCACCCAAGGAAGTATTTTAAAAAGCCATTTGCGATATGTGTCAAGAGCCTTAAAAATATTCCCTTTCTCAACCAGTGTTCCTCCTCTAAATCCCAGAACATAGAAAATGATTCGAGTGGCTGTTTTCTCAGTTCTCCCAAGGATGGCACTTGAGTAGTCCCACTCTAGATGAGACAAATAACAACTCGTTACATACAATGGACGCCTCAAGACAGTAGGGCTTCATTCTTTCCTAGGACTCTGTTGAAAAAGGTAATTTCCTTTCTATAAATCTGTCTTGAGGAAGTAGCTGACAAACCAGACACAGATTTCTATTTGAAACAAAAGTAAAAGTCAGGAAACATTGCAAATGTCCAACACTAAAGGGATGACTGAATGAATTACCACACGGCTGCACAATGGACGATTATGAAATAATTAAAGTGGTATTTTCAGAGACTAATGACACAGGAAACTGTTCACATGTATGGTTAAGTGGAAAAACCAGAATTTCAAATTTGAATAATCTGATAGATAACTGGAAGATAAAATCGTACATATACACATACCTAGACTGAAATATATCAATATGTTAATAGCAGTCACCTCTGGGTGGAAGAATTATGATTTTAAAATGTATTTTTTTTGTGGGCCTTTGTGGCCCTAGGACAATGTCTCAGAGCACCTGGGGTGCTTGTTAAAAGTCAGATTCCTGAGCGCTTCCCTAGACCTGGGAGCCTCTAAAGCAATCAGAGCCTCTGAATGATTATCAAGAGGGGTCTAGGTATTCTAAAGTTTGAGAGTTCCTGCTCTAGAAAGAGCATATTTCTTTTATCTGTTCTATGACAGCCATTTAAATGAATACAAAATCCCTTTGACCTCTTCCTGTAGTACCAGCCCAAAGGCTAGGACAGCGAGAACTGGAAGGAACGAATGAAAACATAAATTGTCATGATGCTTGGGTCTCAGACAGGCTCTAAATCTGCTGAAATCTGAATCTTTCTGGATAACTCCTTGACCACACTTTCTTCATATGTACTATTGTGGAACTTCAAGAGGACAGTTTGAGGTCCTCCAGAGTATCTTGCTTCTCTACCACTTATTTTATGTAAAAAGAACAAGATAATAGAAAGCAACGAATCATTAAATGAGATATGGATCTCTCCTTTGCACAATGGAATTTATTTCCTCCTCTTTTTATGAACAAACATAGATCATTTTAATGATTTCCCTGAAATGTAATTAAAATCTGTTAAGCATTACCATGTCACTAATTCTAGTCTCAGATTGATGCTAGTGGTTCAGCACTTGTCAAAGTAAAGAAACACCTGTCCACTAGGGATGCAATATGTTCTAAAACGTGGCTTTTATTTTCTCTTGTCTTTTGCTCATAGGCTAAAACAGAAGAGCTGCTTTCTAGATCTTTTTCTATAGGGTAAGGACTTCTTTTTGAAGATTGTCACATAGGAGATCCAAACAACTGAGCAGAATTTGTTTTACATATTTCTTATGAAGCATATCGATCCTGCCCTTTAAGAAGCAAAACATTTGAAGCCGGGCGCGGTGGCTCAAGCCTGTAATCCCAGCACTTTGGGAGGCCGAGATGGGCGGATCACGAGGTCAGGAGATCGAGACCATCCTGGCTAACACGGTGAAACCCCGTCTCTACTAAAAATACAAAAAACTAGCCGGGCGAGGTGGCGGCGCCTGTAGTCCCAACTACTCGGGAGGCTGAGGCAGGAGAATGGCATGAACCCGGGAGGCGGAGCTTGCAGTGAGCTGAGATCCGGCCACTGCACTCCAGCCCGGGTGACAGAGCGAGACTCCGTCTCAAAAAAAAAAAAAAAAAAGCAAAACATTTGATAGGCTGTTCTGTGTCTTTAATCCTTTGTCTGGGAGGCAGAAGGGCAGACGGCCACATTCAAATGACTGGTGCCTCCAATTTTGTGAAAGCCTCAGGGAACTGCCAGCATAAACAAATCCATTTGACTCCCATTGATGTATGAAAATTGGGCAGCTTCAGAGGCAACTAAGAAGACTGCCATGGGGGCAAGGCTCCAGGCTTCCAATCCAAATGTCAGGACACTTGGTACAAAATCTAAAGTTGCATGTGATTGGCACAGATGTCCATAGTTACTGCCCGAGCCTGTTACTACTTTCAAGCAGTGTTCAAATGACTATATACCAAAAATCAAAATGTGGTATATACATACCATGGAATATTATTCAGCCAAAAAGGAAGGGAATTCTGGCACATCCTACAACATGGATGAACCTTGCAGACATTATGCTAAGTGAAATAGCCAGATGCAAAAGAACAAGTAGTGTATGATTCCTCTTGTAAGAGGTACCAAGAGAAGTTAAATTCATAGAGACAAGGTAGAATGGTGGTTGCCAGAGTGGGCAGAGCGTAGGAAATAGGAAGTTGTTTCATGGGTATAGTTTACTTTTGCAAGATGAAAAAAGTTCTAGAGATGAATTATGGTGATGGTTGCCCAATAATGTGAATGCACTTAGTGACACTGAAATGGATGCCTAAGGTGGATAAAATGGCATGTCATATTATGTAAATTTTATCATAATTAAAAGTATAGGCCGGGCGCGGTGGCTCAAGCCTGTAATCCCAGCACTTTGGGAGGCCGAGACGGGCGGATCACGAGGTCAGGAGATCGAAACCATCCTGGCTAACACTGTGAAACCCCGTCTCTACTAAAAAATACAAAAAACTAGCCGGGCGAGGTGGCGGGCGCCTGTAGTCCCAGCTACTCCGGAGGCTGAGGCGGGAGAATGGCGTAAACCCAGGAGGCGGAGCTTGCAGTGAGCTGAGATCCGGCCACTGCACTCCAGCCCAGGCGACAGAGCGAGACTCCGTCTCAAAAAAAAAAAAAAAAAAAAGTATAAAGAAATTTAAAATAATTTTAATCACCATGTACCATAAATGAATTAACAACACAGGGATATAGAAGAATACCATACTGGATCAGGCTAGTGGGCTCCTGTAGGAATGCCAAAAGGTGAGCAAGGAGAACCCAATGATCTTTGTGACTCTCCATTCTCACCTCTTGCACTGCCAAGGGCCTTGAGACATACCCATCTTTCTTCTTCCCTATGGTCATGTTAACCACCAATTTGCCCAAGGCCTTGTTCATGAAAGATGATTGCTGGTGATCTCTGTGGGGTGGAGGAGTTGGGATGGTGGTTATGAGAGCAACCGAGCTGGCCTTCTCTGGATAAAACGATGAATGCCCAGGCCTTGTTTGTTTTTTTCTTTCTTTTTTTTCTTTTTTTGAGATGGAGTCTCACTCTGTTGCCCAGGCTGGAGTGCAGTGGCATGATTTCAGCTCACTGCAACCTCCACCTCCCAGGTCCAAGGGATTCTCCTGCCTCAGCCTCCTGAGTAGCTGGGACGACAGGCACACGCCACCACATATGGCTAATTTTTGTATTTTTAGTAGAGATGGGGTTTCGCCATGTTGGGCAGGCTGGCCTTGAACTCCTGACCTCAGGTGGTCCATCCGCCTCGGCCTCCCAAAGTACTGGGATTACAGGCATGAGCTACTGCGCCTAGCCAGGCCTTGTTTTTACACATGCACACACACACACAAAAAGATGGGAAGAATTTTGTCTTGGACACCTGCCATCGCCATCAAAACCCAGACTCCCCTGGGCACATACCCAGCAGCCTTATGCTGCCCCCACATGGCCTTGGAATCTCCCTTGGTACTCTGCCTGACCCGGTCTTCTATAACAATGCTTAGTTGCTAATAGCTAACAAGGCAAATGTGATTCCCCTCACTTTCTTATTTACTCTTCCTACCTAAAAGTTGTAAGTCTAATAATGAAACTTCTATCATCTCACACAAAATAAAGAGGCTATGTGCCTACCTGCAAACAGTGGACTCTGACTCCCAGGCCTAATTTTAGGTAAAATTATGAATTGGTCAGACTTTGGGATTATTCTCTTGTCAAATAATCTCCTTATACAGAGAATTTGTGGCTTATCATTCTCTTCCCTGCAGAGACTAACAGAATGCCTTGAAAGTACTATAAACAATTCTAAAACTATTGAGTGTCTCAGTGCATTTCCAAGACATGGATATGGGCTTTCCCGGGCTTCATTCTCCTCTAGAATTCATGGATGTGTCTCAACTGCTTCTATTTCTTCTTTTCTCTCCCTTCCTTGTAATCTTAGGTAACCCACAGCATCTGCCTATATCCCTTTTGGGTCAAAAGAGCCTGGGGAAAGTGTGTGAGTTAAATCACTCTTAAAGGAGTGATTTAAGGTACCAAGACACATTTCTCTCCTGGAAATCTCCCTCCACTGTGGTTTGGATATGACATAGTCAAGAGGCTAATCATGAGACTTTGCTCAGTCTGTCTTCAGGTGTGTCAGTATTTGATAAGTGACTTCTGTTTTGCATAACAACCGGCTGATCTTACCCCAATTTTCATTCTTTTCAGAGCATTCTGGAGCTGGAGAAGGAAAGAATTCAACTTTTATGCAATAACTTAAACCAGTACAGCCAACATATTTCTCTTTTTGGCCAAACCCTGACCACAGTGAGTAGAGATGATCTCCATTTCTGGTATGCCTGGTAAGAAGGGGCAGAAACCTTTCTTCGACAACCTTATTCTGCTCCCCTTGGCATTGCAGTGCCACACGCAGATTCACTGTGCCATCAGCAAGATTGACATTGAAAAAGATATCCAGGCTCTAATGGAAGAAACTGCAATTTTATCTACAGAAAACAAATCTGAGTTCCTGTTAACGGATTACTTTGTAAGTATGAAATAGAAAAATATAAGTTACATTAATGAAGAATCTTAGGTACTGAGGGACTTATATGGAAAAAATTGAAAGTAAATATCATGTTTTATAAATGAAAATGATTTCTCATAGCCCATATAAATAAAAACACCCAGCATTCTAGTTTACAAACTGGGCAACGGAAACATGTCTTTGGTATTTTCTAAAAGGAAAGAAAGTCAAGCAGGGTTTTAAACAGAATCTTCATATTTGGTCTTCTATAAAAGTATTGCCAGGTAGATATGTTTCAATGACCTATAATTAATCACTGTATATCACGTGGTGCTTAAATTCATTGTCTGCACAAATTGCTGTGCGACAAATCACCCCCCCCCACCGCCTCCCCCTGCCAAAATAATGGCTTAAAACAAACATGTATTATCTCACAGTTTGTGGGTCAAGAATTAAGTTGTCTTAGCCAGGTGTCTCTGAGCCATTCCCAAGGCTGCAATCAAGGTGTCAGGTTGGGCTGCAGACACCTCTAGGCTCTTCCTGCAGAAGACTCACTTCCAAGCTGACTCATAGGGCTGTTGGCAGGCCTCCGGTCCTCACTGCTGTTGGCTGGAGATACCATTTTCTTGCCACGTGGGTCTCTCCATGTCTCAGCCTGCTCCCCGCAGAATAAGTGATCAAGATAGAGCCAGAGTGCCCAATAAATTATAATCTTTTGCGAGCTAATCTCAGAAGTGACATCTCATCATATTCTATTTGCTAGAAGCAAGTCAATAAGTACAGCCCATACTCAAAGGTGGGTGTGAGGGGAGATCACCCAAAGGCATGGGTTCTAGGAAGTGGGAGTCACTGTCAGTATTTTTCATGGTCCCTTCCCTTGAAAACCTTGGACCAGATTACTGGAGACTTATTTTGAGGGCATTTGAGTGATTCTACTGTGGGTGTTGTGGCTGAAAACTGGTCAGCGTCCCTGGTGAGAGCCCAAGCATGTTGCCTCTTTGCTATCTTGGGCAAATTATTTGTCCTTCTGGGTCAAGCCTCAAAGATTTTGGCCTCTGCTCCCCTCTTGATATTCTTAATTGTAGTGTTATAGGAACTAATTATTAATTACCAAAGTCTGCAGAAAGAATTCCTGATAGCGTTTCCCTGGGTCCTCTGCCATATTTTATTCAGGATTTCAAGCTCCAGATTAGGGGTGTCACTCTTCTCTGATACGGAGAACGAGCCCATTGATTATGTTCTCCATAGGGTTAGAAGTACAGCCAAAGCTGACCTTCCTAGACCTCTGATCAGGCAACAAGAGATGAGGGTAGAAGGGAGAGGTGGTTAGATCAGGCACAGCAGTAAATCCTGACTGGTTTTCCCCTTCCCCACCCTTCAGAGAGCAGCAAATGACCAGCTACTTTTTATTGAGTCTTTTTTTTCCTACCCTGGCAAAGGAGAAATGTATTAGCAATATCAATGTCTGTTCAATGCAGAAACAAGGTAGAAATGGAAGTGGAAATGATTTGATTACATGGGGAAAGCTCTTTTTTTCTTCCAAATAATGTAGGCAGGGCCTGAGATGGAAAAATGTACAATAAAATAAATCTACTATTTTCTTACAAAGAATAATAAAAATGCCCCTATCAAATAACTTGTCAGTATAATGAAGATTATTCTCCTTGAAAATTTGACTAGGGTTCTACCAAAGTGTAAGGAGGCAGCCATGATGACTTGTCATTTATTGGCATGTTCAGGGAAATTTTTGGTTTCTATAAAACTTCACTGTGTCAGAACTCACAACCGTGTATCTGTTGTCCCAGAGAAAGGACTGTGTCTCCAAATGAGTGAATAGTATTTTCTTGACATCTTTAAGGCAAAGTACCCCAATGTCTGACTTTATAGTCATTGTCAGTAAGTGTAGGTTGGTTTTTATCCAGTGTTACGAAATTTACATGGACCAGGGACAACAAAGAGACTAATCTGAGTGCAACACTTGGAGGGCTGGTGACCTGGTGAAAATAAGGTTACCATAAATGCCATGTTCAAAAGATTCTATCTGTAATTTTATATGCCTCCTCCAGTACTGACCTTCTTCCTAACAAATCTTTAGAAGGACAAATGTGAGTTAAATGATGGCAATATATCCCATCCTGAAACTGACCCAGGAGCAATCTATCCCTGGAAATACATGTTTAAACAAAAGATGTCCCCAAACAAACCAAGGGAAGCCTTGGACTGGTATGGGAGCTATGTGATGACTAACATTTCTTCAACAGGGAAGGACTAATGGGTTTTAGTTAGGCATCTTAGCAGTTCAGTCAGAGTTTACTAGGGGGTGTGATGTCAGCTGGCGCCTCAGCTGTAGGCTGACATGTGAAAGGGTGGTAGAGAATTTCGGGTCAGCTTGGGACTTCTTTTATGTATGTGTCACAGGTAAAATGAGGAAAATAAAACCAACCATTGAGTTGCAGTAGTTGCATATAATAAATAATATAAAGAAACTTTTATTTATTTATTTATTTATTTATTTATTTATTTATTTATTTATTTAGAGATGGAGTCTCGCTCTGTGGCCCAGGTTGGAGTGCAGTGGCACAACGTCAGCTCACTGCAACCTCTGCCTCCTGGGTTCAAGTGATTCTCCTGCCCCAGCCTCCCAAGTAGCTGTGATTACAGGTGCACACCACCACACCCAGCTAATTTTTTGTATTTTTAGTAGACACAGGGTTTCACCATGTTGGCCAGGCTGGTCTCGAACTCCTGACCTCAAGCAATCCACCTACCTTGGCCTCCCAAAGTGCTGGGATTACAGGTGGGAACCACCGCACCTGGCCTAGAATATAAAGAAACTTTTGTAATGTGCAATGCAAAATATGTAAATAAAATATTTTTATCTGTATATGTTTTTATAGAGGCGATTCCCTTTGTTCTAAATCCTCACTTCTTGTTTGTGAAGCTCCATCTAAAGGTAATCTCTCAGCCAGGATCCTAATTTTTCTCCGTCCTTGTCAGAGAAGCCTGCATCCTCCCCTCCCATCTTGAGTCATTAGTTTCCCCTCTTTCTCCGTGGGTTTCTGTCCCTCTGCCACACTCAAGTTTAGCAACCTCCTCACTCTAACCCTACCATCCTATTCCTTTTTTTTATTCAATCCTTGAAATAATGCATGTGAAAGCTCAGATATCATGAATGATTCCTCATAGCCTATGTGATAAAATTCCTACATCAGCCCTAAAATCTAGCCTTAACTCCCTGAATAATTTTTTCTTCCACTATTTTTTTGCTCATGCAACAGGTATCTTTACTGTTCCTGACACATTTCCCACAGTCCTCCCTCAGCCCTTTGCTCCTGCCATTTCTCCTGTCTGGAGTGCCCTTTGCCATCTTTCCTTGACTAGACAGTTACATCTTCTTGCCTCCCCGAAGCCGTCAGCTGCCTCCACTCGTGGTGTCTGTACCATTCGTGAATGCATGTGGTCTTGTATTGCTAGTTTCTTTAATGTTATGCTTCAAGGCCTAACTAAATCATAAACCCATTCTGGGCAGAGCATATGTGTTTTAGCTCACATCTTCCCAGTACTGAGCCAACACAGAACTCAGTCAAAATGTCTTCCACTTCTGAGGCAGTCATAGCCCGAAGCACATATATGATATTACATTTGGGCCATTAAAGGACTCTAACTTGAACAAAGGCAAATAAGGAAGCAGTAAGTACACAACAAATAGATCTATCAAGAAAATGAAATAACTGTAGCAAGGGTCCATCCTCAAAGAATAATTTGCTGTATTAAAAAGTGCTCGGCCATGTGACTTACAAGTTGTGAACAAGGAGGTATTTTCTTATTCATCAGGTCTAGAACAGGTAGAACGATGTATGTAAAACTAAAGATTATCCTGCTTAAAAAAATTATTTTTGTAAAGTTAAAATTAAATGCAGCCAGTGGAAGTCTCAGTATGGACAGGGAATAGCAACTCTTACTTCTTCCCCTTGTTAGACATCCTTCTTTTTTCCTAAAGGAAGAAGATCCTAACAGTGCAATGGATAAAGAGAGACGAAAGTCTTTAATAAAACCAAAATTATTGAGACTGCAGAGAGACATTGAAAAAGCCTCAAAAGACAAGGAAGGTGTGTAACCATCTCTTTGAATGGCCAGAAAAGGGACCATATTATGCTTAGAGGTTTCATTCATAGTTAGGATTAATCTGCTTTTGCTATTTGGCAGGGGTCATCTCATTTAAAGAACTATGTATCAAACCTAAATTGTGTGAATGAAGAAAGCCAAAAAAAAAAAAAAAAAAAAAAAAGGAAAATCACATTTTGGTCTATTTATGAAACCTATATAAGTATTATACTACTATTTTCAGAAATGTAGTATTTTAACTGTGTTTCTGAAATTGGCTAGAATGAGAAATAATGTTTGGTTTAGAACATGGTAAACCAACTATGCACAAGAGTTTTGGAGGATTTTTTTGGTTTGTTTCTTTTGACTTTTGAAACAATGTAAAAATCATTCAAATTAAATTCTGTACGTAGAAGTTAGGCGTATTAGAATGTGAAGCAGCTCTAAAGCAACACGGATGACAAAAACGACTCCACATTCATGGATCTGATGTCTATACAGTAGCTTGTTTTATATGGATCACAATAACTCATTGCAATGGAATATTAGAGAGCAAATTCAAGATAGAAAATATTTAGTGATGTGAATACCATAATGAGGAAGAAGCCAACACTGTGTAAATGTTAGCAATCACTAGAATGGGTCAACTGAAAGAAATTCAAAATCTGGAAATATAACAATCAAGATGCTTTAAGCACCAGCATTTCTCAAATTTCATTAAGTGAAGAGAAAGGTAAACGAACAGTTCATTTATCATTCAGTCAGATTTATTAAGAACTACCTGCAGAGACTCCCTCAGCCATTTAAGAAATCCTACTGGTGGCTGGGTGCTGTGGCTCATGCCTATAATCCTAACACTTTGGGAAGCCAAGGCGGGTGGATCACAAGGTCAAGTGTTGGAGACCAGCTTGGCCAACATGATGAAACTGTGTCTCTACTAAAAGTACAAAAATTAGCCGGACGTGGTGGCACACACCTGTAATTCCAGCTACTCAAGAGGCTGAGGGAGGAGAACTGCTTGAACCTGGGAGGCAGAGGTTGCAGTGAGCCAAGATCGTGCCACTGCACTCCAGCTTGGGTAACAGAGCAAGGCTCCATCTTAAAAAAAAAAAAAAAAAAAATCACTGGTATCACTTCTAGGCTCCCTTTGAGAGTGACTGACTCCCAGCTGTGTCCCACTGAGACAGTGTGAAAGGTGACTGAGAACATTATTTCATTTTCAGGCCTGGAACGAATGCTTAAAACATACTCCAGCAACTCCTCCTTCTCTGATGCAAAGAGCCAGAAAGACACAGCAGCGTTAATGGATGAGGTAAATGTTTGCAGAGTGCAGTTTCCTAGATTTAGTGATGAAAGGGTTATTTTTAGAATACTTGTTTCTGGTCCGCTTGGCCTTGTTTGCCTTTCCTTTCTCATGACATAGAACAGTCTAGTGGGAGAGCTTATAGGGTCAGCTTCATAAGTCATTTGACGGATCTGGAAAAATCCAACTACCTAGAAATGTTTGCTTTGGTGTCCTAGGAAAAGAAGTGTGTCTAAAATAGTATTCGCTAAAACAGTCATTCTTTAAGGGCCTAGAAACCATGTGCACTTTAACCCAGTTAAGAAAAGTGACAGGAAATACAGGATCTGCATTCAGAAAGGCCTGTATTTAGATTTAGCTCTGCTGTTTACAGGGACCTGGGGCAACTTTAGTGTTCTCATCTGCAAAATGGGGATATTGGTACTTACCTCATGGGGTTTTTGTGAGAGTGAAATATTATTTAGTAAATGCTAGCACAATGCTCACAGGAGGAGCTCAAAAACTAGTAATTTTTATTAAGATGGTATTTTCCATTCATCCCTCTGCTGATCTCAGGGTTATCGGAGAATAACAGGAGAAAGGAAAGACGTGGCTGCACAGAGGGAAGAGGGCCGTCTGGGGTGTGAGGCAAAATCTTGGGAAACCAGGAGCAACTTTGGAGGCGAAGTTCTTTGAGGGTGGGAATTGGGGTGGGGAGATGGTAGAAGAGGCAGGGAGGTGGGCCTCCTGGCCTTTGTGCTGAGGGTGTGACCTCTAGCCCCAAAGACATTTGTGGGGACTGATGGACATTTTGGCCACTTCAGAGGAACCCACATGAAAGGGGTAGTTAACAAAAAGCTGATGAATTTTACATAGGAATAAAAATGAACAGATATATGGCACCAGTGTGCAACATATGGGTTTCTGCTGTGATTAGAGATCAGGAGTGGACTGGGGTTAATCTGAGAATCATTTAAGGAGATAAATTTTTTAGCAATGTTTTGAAGGATACAGGAATCTGGGTGTTTTCTTTTTCTTGCTTATAGCCTAACTTTCTTGTGAATGTAGGTACCTGATAATTGTACCCAGATTGGCAATTTCAATAGTTCTTTCGTGAAAGAAGACAGATGCAGTGAGGTATTGCTGACCTAGTTTTTAGATAGGCTTTCTTGAGTAGGGTGCTGTTGCAGAAACAAGCCTGACACTTCTTACGAAAAGAAAGGCCTGCATCGTGTGCACTTGGGAACAGAGGTCTAACATACCTGCCATGACCTGTGGCTACAATTTTTATGAAATTATAAAACAGACTGTAGGACATTTTCTGTGACCGCACAAACTGTTTTAACTATTCAATGCAAATAACATGTGCCAAAATAAAGTCATAAAGAGCATTTCATGATGCCATTGGGTTATACATTTATTCCTTTGGCTGTCCTTGCATAGAATTTTGTCATTGTCATTACCAGCATACATCTATTAGGGTCATCTGGGTCCTCTCACCTGAAGCACACAGTGGAGGACACAAGGAGAGAGAGGATCTGACCCCGGAACTTCTGGTGTTTATGATCCAGTGAAGGAGCAACTGTGAACCTTTAAGTGATGACTGCCAAATATCTGCATGATTTCATTACGCATGCTCTGCATCTGGGTAGACAGAAACTAGTGATACTGGTAGATTTTGTGTCACCCAGGGAAGGTTTCTAGGATGAGGAAACTTTTATTTAAATTCTTCCTTATTTCATTGTATCTTGGTCCTTGAAGTGCCATATTTGAATCAAGAATGTTCACAAGCAATGTCATAGGAGAAATTGTTGAGAAAATTTGAGTCACTTAGATTAAATACTGTCTTTAGATACCAGAAAGAGGGCCACATACAAGAGGAACTAGATGTGCTCTATGAGACTATCAAGTGAAGGTCTAAAGGGAAGGCATGGGGGAGCTTTTAGTTTTGTCTTAGGTAAGCCTGCCCACAATGTAGTGAATTCCTCCAACGATTAGAGACCTTCTCCGTCAATTGGACGTCTTCTGTCCATGGCTGTGACACCCTGGCAGGGATATTAGGGTTAAGGAATTCCCATGCTGGAGGTGTGGGGGACAGAGGGATAATGGTGATGAGGGGGCTGTATAAGCAGGACCCTTCCAGTGCTTAGATTCTGTTATTTAATTCACCTTGGCTGGACCCAGTCTGACAAGGTAATTAAAAAGTTTCTAGTTCAAGGTCAAATCAAGAACAGAGAGAGACTAGGAGTGTATCTTTAGCTTGACTTATTATTTTTATACTCAAATACCCTAGAATATTGTTCCCAGTTTCCAGAAGTATTCCTGTAAACTTTGTGGGTAATATGAGACTTCACCTCCTCAAAGAACAAACGAACCTCACATTCAATTTCATTTGATTCTATTGATGTTAACTCAATTCTGTTCACAACATCGAGCACGGATGGCTCACTTTCTTCATAGACCACCAAAAATCTGCCTTCTATAATCAACACTTATTCCCTTTCTCATCCCTCAGCAGAAAATTGAGTACAAGCTCTTCATTGCCATAAAATACCAAGGTTTCCTGTTTACCCCCAGAGTACAGAGTGAGACACACTCAACAACTAAAACCACCCTCTAGACTGCTTAAAGAGTTTATTCCCGGCTGGGCGCGGTGGCTCAAGCCTGTAATCCCAGCACTTTGGGAGGCCGAGACGGGCGGATCACGAGGTCAGGAGATCAAGACCATCCTGGCTAACACGGTGAAACCCCGTCTCTACTAAAAAATGCAAAAAACTAGCCAGGTGAAGTGGCAGGCGCCCGTAGTCCCAGCTACTCGGGAGGCTGAGGCAGGAGAATGGCGTAAACCCAGGAGGCAGAGCTTGCAGTGAGCTGAGATCCGGCCACTGCACTCCAGCCTGGGCGACAGAGCGAGACTCCGTCTCAAAAAAAACAAAAAAAAAGAGTTTATTCCCCCATTTTTTTTTCCTTCGGCATTTTCTATGAATATCTGTATCTGTATGAGTTAAATGCGTACTTTTCTAACCTTTGTTATTTTGAAAGTTATTCTGATATTCCTGTACAGTTGTGCCTCATTTACTAGAAATTTGCTCACATGGCCAAACGATGTATCCACAGAACAATTTGAAACTAGACCTTTTGGAAGCGAACTCCTACAAACTGTCATCAGTGTTAGCAGAACTTGAGCAGAGACCTCAACCCAGCCATCCTTGCAGTAACTCCATCTTCAGGTGGAGGGAAAAGGTAACATTCAAGGAGACTGGTTGTAAGTTCTTGATTGGGCCTGCTGGGTGGAGTGGCTTAAAGTAGCATCAGGGCAAAAAAGATGTTAGGAATTCTATGTGATATTAATATTCATACACTTAATAAGATAAATGTTTTTATTTCTTTTGAGCACAACAAGAGCTAGACACAACTGAATACATTTGTGTACGCCAAACTTCTATGAGGAGCTGAAAAACACTTTCAATGTCTTCTGGCTTATCATACCTGAATTTTATCGTTTGGATGTGCTTTTACAGTAAAATTTCTACTAAATTTAAATTTTAATATTCATACAGACCTAAATTATAAGATTTTGTGGTATGTATTAGTCTCATCTGTTTAACATGGTGCCTAACGCAGATAATGCATCATTACAGCTCTGAAATTCACATACACCTATTTTCCTAGTGCTGCATTCCAGGAGTGGATGAGCAGGTGAACGTAAATGGTAGCTATTGCTTGTGGCTATTTTTGTTACTGATCAGAAGGGGGAGCCGTAATCATCTTGTGAAGGGACGGTTTTCTAAGAGGCTCAAGAGCTCAAAAACAATCTCAGTCATTTAGAGGGTTGTGATCATTTCACTTGCATTAAGCCAACTAAAGTTGTATTTGTTTTTTTTTGTTTGTTTGGTTTTTTTTTTTGTTGAGACAGAGTCTCACTCTATCACCCAGGCTGGAGTGCAGTGGCCGGATCTCAGCTCACTGCAAGCTCCGCCTCCCGGGTTCCCGCCATTCTCCTGCCTCAGCCTCTGGAGTAGCTGGGACTACAGGCGCCCGCCACTTCACCCGGCTAGATTTTTGTATTTTTTTAGTAGAGACGGGGTTTCACCCGTGTTAGCCAGGATGGTCTCGATCTCCTGACCTCGTGATCCGCCGTCTCGGCCTCCCAAAGTGCTGGGATTACAGGCTTGAGCCACCACGCCCGGCCCTAAAGTTGTATTTGTAAAAGTAATGTTATGAATGTTACTATTTGACCTAGACACACAGGTTAGAATTGGAAACACAGGCTATAAAGTACAGTAATTGTTTAATTTTGAAAATATTAAGGCTTCAACTCAAAACTGAAACACAGTAGGGCTTAGAAATCTATTGAATTATTTATACCCCTCAGTTTAAAAACTTCCAGTCCAGGTGCAGTGGCTCATGCCTGTAATCTCAGCACTTTAGGAGGCCGAGGTAGGCAGATCACCTAAGGTCAGGAGTTCCAGACCAGCCTGGCTGACATGGTGAAACCTGTCTCTATCAAAAATACAAAAATGAGTTAGGCATGGTGGCATGCCTGTAATCCCAGCTACCAGGGAGGCTGAGGCAGGAGAATCACTTGAACCCAAGAGGTGGAGGTTGTAGTGAGCTGAGATCATGCCACTGCACTCCAGCCTGGCTGACAGGGCAAGATTCTGTCTAAAAAAAAAAAAAAATCTTGAGGAAAACAGCTATAAAAGAGTTAATTTTCATGAATGTTTATGATAATCATGTTATAAAATATGACTTTTTATACCATTTGAACAGGAGCATACTCATAGCTATGTGAAAATATCTCGGCCTTTTTTAATGAAGAGATTAGAGAATATTGTGAGCAAAGCATCTTCTGGTGGGCAGAGCAATCCAAGTTCTTCAACTCCAGGTAATCCCATGCCCCCAATCTTTTTGGCCTGGGTCCTAATGGTAGGGCACATTGCTACATTTAAACTTTATTTTCAGAGCCACTTTCACCTGTATCTGTTTAAGGAAATTTATATTTCCATCGGGACTGATTAATTTGTTAGACTCTGTAGCTTTATGTAAAAATGGGAGAAGTTAAGAAGAGTAGAGGGTTGGGAAAGTATTTTATAATATGAGAAGTTCCCTCAGATATCAGATGGCTGGCATCCACCTTATTCAAATGGCCTGTTATTTGCCATTCACATAATCACACTTAAACCATTGTGAGGAGCTTAGCCGCTCTGTGTCCATAGCCTCCTCCAAACTCCCATAAGAAGCCTGTCCTCTCTGCGAGACACATAGTGATCCAGGTGGTTTGCCAGGGCTTGGACTCATGGCCTACAAACCCCCGTTAGCAGTCATCTGACTTCAGTCATTCGTGCACCCACACACCACACTGCTCTTCATCTTTCAGCACACACACACACACATCACTATCCCTGCATGTTCAAGTATAATTACCATAATCTTGACTATCTAGTTTTTAAATAGAAATTGGTTAAAAAAAAAAAAGAACTTCAGTAAAACCAGGACATTATGGTTCACACAATGTATTAAGGAGTCACCGCTGCATTGTTTGAGAAACAGTTCCATACATAGCTAGGGATGATAACACGCACATGCCCCAAATATCCCCTATTTATACCTGAATGGCAAAACTAGTGAATGTTTTCCAAAACATGCATGCAATGTTTTTCTCTAGACTATTTCATGTATTATAATATAGTTTTTGGTTATATAACATATGCAGTCCATACATATAGAAAGTGCATCATAAATGGTTTTTGAATCAAGGAATGAAATTATGTAAAAATTACAAACTTTCCTTTTGAGAAAAATTTAATATATTGAAACTCTGCACCACACTGTTAAATAACCAAAGAGCTTCAGCTCATATTCATTTGCCTGCTAACACAGCATAGTAATTACAGCTTAATCTATTTCAGTCCCTGGTGCAGCCCAGCTCAGCAGCAGACTTTGCAAGGCCTTATATTCTTTTCAAGCCAGGCAAGATGATGAGTTGAATTTGGAAAAGGGTAAGAATCATTCTCAAATATTTTAATTGCCTTCCCATATTGAGATTCTTAGCATGAATAAAACCCTTAGTGTGGCAGCCTTAAGAGTTACTACCATGTCAAATCAGTTCACCCTTCTTGAAAGATAAGCACATCTAAAACAAAAGCCCGCATAATGATAATAGCTAACACTTATTCTGTTTTTTACGTGCCAGACATTGTTGCAAGCATATTGTCCAATTTAATATTAATGAAACCCTTGGAGGGTTTTATTGGTTATTCCCATTTCATAGCAGAGGAGACTGACACACAGAAAGGTTAGGTGCTTTGGCTAATGCCACAGGCTATGGCAGCCCAGGTTTTGAACTTGGAAACACAGCTATACTACTAATCACAATGCACACTGGGGTAGAATGTCAGTAATGGAAAGCGATTAGAGGTGTACCCCACCTTTTTATTTTCTAGAAGCTAGACCTGCAGGAATGTGAAGTGACTTCCTCTCTCAACTTAGTGGAAGTGCAAATTCTAGAACCTGGGTCAGCTGACTCCCAGCTTAGTGCTGGTCTCACTTACTTCTCAGAAAAGCTTTTTATGTCCAGTCTAAAGAATAAGACCCCCTTCTTTGTGTCACAGAGTTTTATTTAACATGGAAAGGTGTTATATAGTGGCTTTATAATATAAACCACAACATTATTAAAGAAAAACGTCTCCAGCCTCAACCTTCATTATGTGTCCAGTTAGAAATCACGTTTGGATGTTAGTGCTAAGACAGAGATCTGGAAACGGAAGGGTTAGTGAGAAAGAGTAACGTTGTGGGGGAAAGTATATTATCCAAAACAAGGAAAATCAAGATACATTTTGTAGCCAAACGACAGGGACACCGCACATTTGCTATTTATTGGGTGTTTCCTTTGCAGCATTTGCCAGTCATCTCTCCCTAGGCAATTACTTTTCTTCCTATGTGAATAAAAGACATACTTCCCAGATGCCACCTAGAACCCATGGATGCTGCATTTGAGTTACATCATTCACAATAAATTGATTATCTTGTTTTCAGTTCTCTGCTGGTTGCAAAGCCTACTCACACTTTATATTCTAAGTAGTTTCTTTCAATGAAACATGACATTGGAGGCTTAGGGAAGCTGGCAATACAATTTGAAATCATTTGTTGGAATTCTTGTTAATAGATTATGTCAATTTACTGACCTGAGAGAACCCATTAAAGGCAGAACTTAGAGACTGAGAATGATCTCCTTTAAGAATGGTGATTTATGACTAAGAAAAGACAGAAAAGGAGTTAATAGTCTCCTTTGTCTTAGAAAGAGAATTGCTGAGTAAGAGTGAAGGGAAGACTGAAAAATCACCTCAGAATGACGCTAAAGAAAAAGAAGCTCTTGGATCCTGAAGGGGGCAGATCTTTCTACTTTTATGACAATAGCCATGTTTCTTGTCCAATTTGCTATGGAATTCTCTTTATTTGAATCATTGCTTTAAAAAATATTGTCTCCAAATTGATGTTGTATTAAAGTTGGCTAAGTTGTTGAACGGGGAGTTACATTTCTATGCAAAGTTGTGAGTTAAGCTTTTGGACTGTGAAATCAGGTATAATGCAGAGGCATTGTCTTGATCTTAGGAAAACACTGTTGGTGAGACATACTTATAGCAGCCAACATGCCAAAGTATCATAAACACCAGCATATGAAACCCTCCAAGTATGGACACCAAGAGAGTTTGCTGACAATCCATCAGCTACATAGAAAGTGAGCCAGGCAGCATAAGGACATATGACTCAAGGTGATTTTTTTTTTTTTTTTTTTTTTTGGAGACAGAGTCTCGCTGTGTCACCCAGGCTGCAGTACAGTGGTGTGATCTTGGCTCACTGCAACTTCCACTTCCCGGGTTCAAGTGGTTCTCCTGCCTCAGCCTCCTGGGTAGCTGGGACTACAGGCGTGTGCCACCACACCCAGCTAATTTTTGTATTTTTAGTAGAGACGGGGTTTCACCATGTTGGTCAGGCTGGTCTCGAACTCCTGACCTTGTGATCTGCCTGCCTTGCCCTCCAAAGTGCTGGGATTACAGGCGTGAGCCACCACATCCGGCCAATCCTGTTTTTAAGCAATTATTTTATCTCAGTTGTTCATTATCTTACTCTTTTTAGTATCCTCTGGATTATGCCTGCTTTATACACAGGTGTTTGATACATTTGGCTTCATCTGAATCAAGTGCAGAAAATGACACTACCAAGTAACTCCTTGAAGCAGAACCTCCTTAAAACTCTTATCAATCGGGCCGAGGCATGTGTTCACATTGCAGAGACCCGTTTGTCTTAACTGTGTATTTTCACAGGTGACATTGTGATTATACATGAGAAAAAAGAAGAAGGATGGTGGTTTGGATCTTTGAATGGGAAAAAAGGCCATTTTCCTGCTGCTTATGTGGAGGAGTTACCTTCAAATGCTGGCAACACAGCTACAAAGGCATAAAACAAGACTCTGAACATACTACCTTCACACTCTGTAACCAACAATACAGTGTGGTTCAAATAAGAATAAAGTGCTATTATCTTTACAGGGTTTTCTTTTGAAATGGATGGAGTTTTACCTGCATGTCACAGCACTTTGCATTCATGATTATTAGCTTGAAACAGTCAGATAAAACATGGATGGGTGGAGACAGACAAGGAAGAGGTTCCTTGGTTCCTAGAGTTTCCGAATTCTAGGAGACCCTAGGGATGATCCAGTATAACCCCTGGTGTCACAGAAAGAGACTGAGTCCAAGGTGGGTTCAGCTGCTTGCCTGAAGTCACAGAGTTATCTGGTAGACAATAGCGGTGAGGACTTAGATGTCTTTTTCCTCTGGATTTGGGTGGCAACAGAGCACAGCAGGCCTACAACGGGGTCAAGCAGAGCCTGGGAAATGAGGAATACAGATCAATTCCAAGCAGAGAGACAGGCAATCAAAACACCAATGAGATCAACCCAAATTAGGGGATGGTAGGATAAAAGATCCAAAGAAAGGGTGGTAGACAAAGGTCCAGCTCCCAGGCTGAGGGCCTCCGGGCAGAATGCAGTTTCATCCTAAGCCAATGATCTTCTGAGGCAGTTGCTTCATATATATCCCCTGCCCACCACCAGAGCTGCTCTTAGAGTGAGGTCAAGTGTGAGCCAGAGATGGCTAGAGATACAAGAACAAGAGCAAATTGGACAGGAAAGGGCTAGGAGGGAGATAGTGCCACAAATTTCATGCCTTCTTGCCCATTTGGAAACCTCATTTACCAATTCAGAAATAAGGAATTCTGTACTTCCCAACTAAGTCATTATGGACGGAATATCTTAAGCAGCTTCCTAATGGAAGGACTTTAAATGATAGTGGATTTCTAGTTTGAATGGAAAGTTCAGGAAACCAATCTTCACTATCAAAATGGAATATTTAGGGTGAAGAAAATTTATGGTACTTCCTCATATGACCCATCATGTACAAAGGTTGGGAATGAGAGAGGCTAGGCCCCGAAACTACTTCCAAGGGGAACAGTTTAGAGTGAAGAGAAATGTTACAGCAGCTTCTTTCAGAAAATGACCTGAGTTGGCCTGGTGATCACACACTCCATTGATTGGAAGGTCATGGTCTTCATGAAACTGCTGGGTATGTTTTTACTCTTGTGCCAAATAGGCTGTCCTTTAGAGCTTCAATACAGGCATTAAAGGAGTAATTAAAATCCATCCCATTACTCTCCTGCCCCTGACCTCTTTTTTAAAAAAATTCATCAAATTTTATACTTTCAAGAAGAAATTTTTCAAACTGAGGACTATATTTTGCAAGTCTGTACCATTACACTCCTATAGCGGAATATAAGTAACACAATAGATATTTAGATACAGATATTAGAGCTGAAGGAGCGCAAGTAAAATTTGTTATGTGAGACGTAACTTACAGCCCAGAACAGCTCAGAAGTTTTAATGCCATCCTTAATGGTGTCTTAATGAAGGCTTTCTGCAAGTAGAAAGTTGGCTGGATAATAGGCCATTAGACCATGAACAGAAATTTTAAATTTATATTTCCTTTTCATCTTACTTCTTTCCATTAAGCCTTGATGGATAAAAAATTATGTAGCAATTGACTGCAGCCTACACCAGACGATTTTCTGTGGAGAAAATCATCATAATGGTAGTTGGACCCTAAAACTCTTTGAAAGTAATTTTCAAAGAAAGACATCTTTTTTCCTTCATAAATCAGTTGTGTTTTATGAAAACATAAATGGTTCCCCCTGGAATGTTGCTGCAAATTATTTTTGCATCTGACATATAACTTTCAAGCTTCAAAGAAATACTATAAACTAGATGAAATACAAATATAATTGGATATAGCGGACTTGTTGAGTATCTTTTTAGTAGGGCAAGAACTTTCTGATTAGATAGATGGGGATGATCCTCCAGAAAGATTTAGTGCATATTGTGGTGAACATTAATTATGGGCTGAAGTCTCCTATGTAGAATAACTTTAATGTTAGTGCTTTAAAACTATTAAATGGACTTTCATAATTATACTCCACTAAGTTTTGTATGTCAGGAAGTTTTTAGTACCATTGACAACCTGAAATATAGGCCGCAGAGGCCAATATTGAGCACATTGATGTTACTCTATTTTTTCTCCTTTCTAGTAGAGGAAAAGCTGACATATCCATCATGCTATCAACCAGAAAGATTTACTAATTTCATTTTTGTGCATTTTCACTTACCCATAATAATTAATATGCCTAATGACAAGGCATTTTAATCACTTAAAGTGACTTATGATTCATCAAAAATGTAATATTCCGTTTGGGGGTAAATGTTATTGTATAGTATTATAAAACTTTAACTGATCAGTAATTTGAACACAGTTTAATTTTGTTCTCCCTCAAGATAAAACCCGTCCCCTCCCAAAGCCTTGACAGCCTTGAGGGGTAATCAGCCTGGCTGGGAGAAAGAGAAGTGGGTTAGATCAAATAGCGGCACACCCTAGTGTCCTCTGCAATCTCATACAGGAAGATGGGCTTGGGGTGGCGGGGCATGAAAAGGTGGGACTCAGACTTGGGTCAGAGAGTGAGGACACAGCAGAGACGAGCAGAAACCTTTTGCAGAGAGAATGCAGCTACCTGGATAGAGCTGAAGATGATGGATGAGGGGAATGTCAAAGGTCCCAGGATGCTGTGATCCAGCATGGAGGATCTGGATCCCTGGACTTTCTGCTGAGCAGCAATGGAGACAGGAGTGAGAAAACCAGTGAGCTAGAGAATCCAGGTTGTGTTTATACAAATAGGAGGTCAGTTCCGGGAAAGTAAGGGGAAGTATGGGTGCCTGAGATCAGGGAAATCCTGCTGAAGGGGCAGAGCCCTAGGGATACTAACTGGGTCAGGGGGTCAGAGGAATAGGAGGAAAGCAGCTTTGCTCTGAGGTTGGAGTAAATGGACCTACAGAGAATTAGGGTGAAAACCTCTTTCTCAAAGGAACTATGGAATTGGAGAAGCAGACCTAGGAGGGGAAGCAAACTGAACTGGTTGGAGACAAACTTTGGTTTTAAAGCTCAGGACTAACAGAGGGCTCTAGGTCAACAAAGGGAATCATATCAAGGAGCACCTAGAAGCATGCCACGTATATGGGGAAACTGGGCTTTCCTCACATGGGGCAAATGGGAATTGCTTTCTCCAGTGATTCTTCCAGTGTGGTGCCTGGACCAGCATACTCCTCACACCAGAAGTAGTCTTGGCCAGTCATGGTGGCTCACACCTGTAATCCCACCACTTTGGGAGGGCAAGGTGGGTGGATCACTTGAGGTTAGTAGTTCAAGACCAGCCTGGGCAACGTGGCAAAAACCTATCCCTACAAAAAATACAAAATTAGCCGGGTGTGGTGGTGCATGCCTATAGTCCCAGCTACTCAGGAGGCTGAAGCACAAGAATGGCTTGAACCCGGAAGGCAGAGGTTGCAGTTAGCTGGGATTGCACCACTGCACTCCAGCCTGGGTGACAGCAAGACTCCATCTCAAAAAAAAAAAAATCATCTTTGAACTAGATTTTGAAGGATGAATAGAAGTTACCATGTGGAGAGGTTAAGAAACAAAAGATCTGTCATTTAAATACTAGGTCTAAAGACAATGAGTCCTCTTTCTCAAAAGAGCCCCCCGTCTCTATTCTTGTAAGGAAGAGAGAGCAGTAAATAAATGCAAGACACCATGATAAATGCTGTAACAGGAGTATGATAAGAGGTAATGAGGACATTTAGGAGTGAGAGGTTTCAATCAGGATCGAGGCGATCAGGGAAAGTCCGGGCTGCCTGGAAGTTAAGCAAGTGAGACGGGTTGGGTGAGTGCTATAGGCAGATGAGGAAGAGGCACTGCACCTAAGCACTGGAAAGTACACGTTTGTAACAACTGACCAGGCACCAGTCCACAAAGTATCTGGAAATTATCTGACCATAATATAATGTAGAAATCATTAAGAAAATGGTAACTGAAAAAAACCTTGTGCATTTGGAGAACGTGTATGTGTGCCCACACCCATATATGCACATACGCATATACTTCTAAATAATCCACGGTCCAAGAAGAAATCTTAATGGAAACTAGAAAATGTTAGAAATAAAAAATGAAAAAGACACTATTTATCAAAATCTGTAGTTTCGGGAAAGCAGCTATAAAAAAAGTCCTAAAAGGAAAGGAGAAACGCTAAAATTAATAAACGAAGCATCCTAATTATGTTTATCAAAATAACAGCAGAATCAACCCAAAGTAAAAACACTGAAGAAGAGGAGGAGGAGGAGGAGGAGAAGGAGAAATGGGCTGGGCACGGTGGCTCAGGCCTATAATCCCAGCACTTTGGGAGATGGAGGCGGGTAGATCAGGAGGTCAGAAGTTCGAGACCAGCCTGAGCAACATGGTGAAACCTCGTCTCTACTAAAAATACTAAAATTAGCCAGGCATGGTGGCACATGCCTGTAATCCCAGCTACTCAGGAGGCTGAGGCAGGAGAATCGCTTGAGCCTGGGAGGCAGAGTTTGCAGTGAGCTGAGATGGCGCCACTGCATTCCAGCCTGGGCAACAGAGCGAGACTCTGTCTCAAAAAAAAAAAAAAAAAAAAAAAAAGGAAGAAAGAAAGGAAAGAAAGAGAGAGAGAAAGAAAGGAGAGATGAAACAAAATAGAAGAGTATGAACAAGGCTATCCATTGGTTCTTTGAAAGGATTAATAAAATGAGCAAATCTTGGTGAGAATGAAAAAAGGTATGAATAAACATTATAAGAAAAAGGTAGGCTGGGTGCGGTGGCTCATGCCTGTGATTTCAGCACTTTGAGAGGCCATGGCTGGCAGATCACTTGAGCCCAGGAGTTCAAGACTAGCCTTGGCAACACAGGGAGACCCTGCCTCTAAAAATAAATAAATAAATAAATACATACATACATACATACATACATACATAAAAAATTTAAGTAGATGCTATAGATGTAGCAGTTATCTAAAAGATAAAATTATATACTATGAATCTTTACACCAATTAATTTGAAAGCCAAGAAAAAGAGACAAATTTCTCAAAAAATATGAATGATCAAAACTTAGAATACAATAACTGAATGATTTAATAACTGTTAAAGAAATATAATGAGTACCTTTTTAAAACTCTTCCTACAAAAAAATCCCCACAAGACCAGATAGTTTGATAAGTGAGTTCAAAAACAATAATCTTATTCAAACTTTTTCAGGAAATAGAAAAATATACATGGGAAAATTATAACCCAATGTCACTTATGACTATAGATGTAAAAATTCAAAACAAAATATTCATAAACTGAAGCCAACACTGTATTAAAAAAAAGACTGCACATGACTAAAGTGGATTTATTCCAACAAGGCAAAGTTAATTCAACATTTTTTTTCAAAAGCTTGTTAATGTAAATCACATTAATAGGTTAAAGATGAAAATTTATATAAGTACAGAAAAACATAAAATTCAACAAATATTCACAATTACTTTTAGTTAATTGGGAATAAAAGAAAATCTTCTTCATTTCCCCCAAGTCTGGGAAACCACACACATAGTAGAGTATGGCCAGATGAGAAAAGTGACCCTCAAAAAGGGTAAATAACTTGCACAAGGTCATGTATCAGCTTCAATAGTAGAGCAAAGACTGGCCTGTGTCTTAATTCTCAACTTTTTCCCCCCACAATACCATGTTGGTGCCGGAATATAGAGCTTTTTGCAAGACAAGTTAAAATATTCAACATTTGCCATTATATAGATAACATTTATTTGAATCTCAAACATTGCCTCTTTCCAAAATTCTCATAAACATTAAGTGAGTAAAATAACTTCTCCCTTGAAGTTTTTCCATTTGCTAGACCTTATTCTCAGCTGCTACTTCCAGCTTGCCTAGTTGCTAAGGAAAAAGGAAAACGTGTGTCTAAACTTGAAACATTCTTCACACCAAATCATACACTTTTCATATTTCACACTACGATATACTAACAATACCAGGAAAGGGCTGATTTTATATAGCATATAGATCCTCCCGTTAACTGATAGACTCTTTTTCTATTTAGATGAAACTCTTATCTTTATTCAGAAAGGAACTTGTTCTGTCAGCTTGTTACTGAGTCAAGAAGTGCTCACCGGGTTCAGTGGCTCATGCCTGAAATCCCAGCACTTTGGGAGGCTGAAGTGGGTGGATCCCTTGGGCCCAAGAGTTTGAGACCAGCCTGGCAACATGGCAAAACCCAGTCTCTACAAAAAATACAAAAATTAGCCGGGTGTGGTGGTGCATGCCTGTAGTCCTAACTACTCGGGACTCCAGCCTGGGCGACAGAGTGAGACCCTGTCTCAAAAAACAGCAGTCATCTTTAACTTCCAAAAATGTCCAAACACCTTAGCAGCATGCCTGCAGATATTGTTGAACAAGCCACCTCTTTCACGAAGTACAATTTTGATTCCCCATCAAATAATTTTCTGTTGAGTCTTGATAATGTGTTCAACATTAATACGTATTTATTAAGCTTCTACTATATCCCAGACACTGCTAGGTAAGAGAGCTAAATGCCACCATGGTACACAAATTCAAACATAACTAATTATGTCTGTACAGGATTTTCTGAATTGAAAAATAACCAACACTTTCTAATTCTCATTAGCTTGGAAATTGAAACTTTAGATATATTAGTAGAACACTGTAGTAATTTTGTGCTTTTTTTTTTAACTTAATTTGTTACTGAGATTAATTTTAGAGACCTGCACCATCTTATTACAAAATGTAGAATAGATGAGTGACCCCATTTGGATTCCATTTCAAGCAGTGTTACTTACATTTGTGCCTATATTTTCCCACTTAAGAAAGTATCTTATCTGTGTATCTTGTGCTTTATTTCCACATTAGGAAGATTTTAAATGTTTAAAAATTATTTCATTGTTATGACACATCATCTTAAACATAATGCATAAAAAAGCACGTATACTAAGGTAGCTCAGTTTGCCTTTTATATGTGTTATTAATCAGCTCAAGTGGAATTTTCATAATGCATCAACTTTAAAATGTGAGCTAATATATTAGTATCAGCTCCAAAATATCCCTAGGTGGGTATAGAGTAAACTTCAAAAATTAAGTTTTGTTTTTGTTTTGCTTTAAAGGGATAGGGTCTTTCTCTGTCACCTAGGGCTGGAGCTCACTGCTGAGCTCAAGCAATCCTTCCACCTCTGTCTTGCAAGTAGTTGGGACTATAGGCATGTATCACCATGCCTGGCAAATTAAATTCTTTTTAGAGATGGGGTCTGGCTTTGTTGCCCAGGCTGGTCTTGAACTCCTGGCCTCCTCAGTCTTCCGTAGTGCTAGGATTACAGGCATTAAGTCACCATGCTCAGCCTAAGGCTTTTATATTTGCTCAAACAGATTAAAAACTTATGCACAAATTAATAGCCCTCTCACACACCATTCCAAAAAAGACCTGGGTTGATGACTGCAGTCTACATCCCTAGTGACTGTTCTCAATGAGCCACTGGGGTTCTAAACACCTCATACTCTGCTCACTGTTTCCCTGAGATCTGCAGCTCTTTTACCATTTTAGTGAGGCTATTTCCTAAGGATCCAGACAAAGCATAGTCCTCCTCTGCTTTCAAGATAATTTAGTTCTTTTTCTTAATCATTATACTTCTATAGAAACACAAAACCCAAATTATATTATAGAAATTCAAATTTGTTGAGAATCTTTAAGAACTTTGCTTTTGCATATTTTCCCTGTAATGTAGTATAGAAAGGCTATAAGGCATCGTCTAGATCTAGGTGAAACTCATGGATTCAGTTGCCAGCTTGTCATCTGGGTTTGATTCCCAACTCTAACACTCAGCAGCAGTGTGACTTTAAGTCATTTAAACTCTGTACCTTGTATTCCTTATCTGTAGAACAAAAATTTCAATAGTATCTACCTCACAGGTTGTTGTGAGAATGTAAATGAGTAGATGGAGGTAAAGGGCTTAGCGCTTAGAACAGTGCTGGGCATGTAGGAAGTGCAAAAAAGAAAAAAAAAAAGGTATTAACCATTATTTTAAGATGGCCAGCTGACCAGGCTTGTTAGAATAATCCCCAATCTTGGAATGAATCAACTTCCCTGTTAAGAAAACAAATCAGTCTAATCGTATAATGTTCTATGGCCCAAGACCCTCTGCCCTCTGTTCATAATAATGTATTTTTCTTTGTATATTTGACTTTGGATTCCAGTAGCAAAGCTGGTTCCTATGTTTTGTTTTGAGACGGAGTCTTGCTTTGTCGTTCAGGCGGGGGTGCAGTGGCGCGATCTTGGCTCACTGCAACCTCCACCTCCTGGGTTCCAGTGATTATCCTGCCTCAGCCTCCTGAGTAGCTGGGATCATAGGCACGTGCCACCATGCCCAGCTAATTCTTGTATTTTTAGTAGAGACGGGGTTTCACCATGTTGCTCAGGCTGGTCTCGAACTTTGGGAGGCCTGCCTCGGCCTCCCAAAGTGCTGAGATTACAGCTGTGAGCCACTGTGTCTGGTCGTTCCTATGTTATCCTCTTGGGAATTTCCTGCTATGGAATCTCATTCTCAGATCTTGACCCCATTTCACCCACCAGTTAGAAGCGAAGAATGGCTGTTCCTTGAGGAAAAATGGGCCCTATGTGGGGATCTACCCATTTCTTCTCTCATCCCCAATTCTCATTTCTCCAACTTGCTGGTGAAAGAGATCTTTCAGAATTTCTCCTTGCTTAGGCAAGCTGGGTCAATGCCTAGTGCCTTCTTACTGTATGGTTCAAAACATTATGTCATCGAGTTTGCAGTATGAGATATGATCTTTCTTTAGCCTTCTTTGAGACAAGACCTTCCCTCAAGTTTTGTTACATTTGTTCACTGTAGATATATTTCAAGTGGAGAAATTCAGTCAACACATACTCACTGCAGATAGTCATCTAATGTTTCTAATGCCAAACATCTAAGCTGTCTTTCCCCTTGTAGAACTATAACATCTCCATTCTTAGCCCAATTATTGAGGTTAATCTGCCTCTATAGCTGGGTTTCAGGGGGAATCTAGTATAACCCAACACATGTATTTTAGCCCCTTGATCACCTGTACTAACTTACAGGAACTGGATGAGTTTGAAATTGCTGTGGTCTACCACATAGAGGCTCAATCCAGAAGAAACAGATCCTGCTGATAGAAATTGAGCTCCAAATCAAGCTAGGTTCACAAAAACCGAAGTTGGGTTTTGGTATCATTTTTTGCATTCATTTAAATAAGTATATAAAAATAAGGCCAAATGTGAAAGTCTGCCCAGGAAAAACTGGAGTCTGCTTATTGTATTCTCTCTCTTAAAATACTCCCTTCAGACAAGCCCATGCTGAAATAGGATAGGTCTATTGCTAATAGCACCCATTCCAATCACCAGGACAGTTTATTAGCCTTTTATCTCTAGAGAAAATACCAATCAATGGTCCCTAAAAGCTGATCTACACACTGGCATGTGTCAGTGATAACATCTCCACCAGGCCATAGCATTCTTCTCAGGTAAGTTCTACTACTATATGCCAATGAGCAAAGCCTTGAGCCAAGTCCTAGGTATGAGTGGTGTTAGGGCTCAGAACATGATACCCCAAACTATGGTGCTTTAGCATGGTAAGTACTTTAAACTAAGAGAGATTACAAGGCCTCAGAAGCAGCGTCAGAACCAAGGTCTCTGACCTTTTCCTGCCTTCCTGCTTCTTGCTCCCTTCTTCTCCAAAGTAAGCTGTAAAACCTAGAAATATTATTCCAACCTTCCCCCACCTTACTATGTCATGAGACCCTCCTTCAATAAGGGTCCTGCCCCACGCCCAGGAAGAAGGAAAGCTACACAGAAAGACCCCAAGAAAGACCTGAACAGACAGGCCTTGCAGGTTTCTTCAGTTTATTACCACTAGATCACACTTGTTCATCCAATCACGTTTCTACATGGCTGTCCATTCTTCCATTCTTCATCAAACATAAGCATAAAAATAGACAGTTTTACCTGCATATTTGAGTCTTCATTTCTGAAGGCTCCCATGTCACATAAAACTTGGATTAAATACATTTGTTGTGTTTTTCTCTTGTTAACCTGTCTTTTGCTATAGGAGTGTTGGTTGTGACACTTATGATGGATGAGGAAAGGTATCACATCTTTCTGCCCCTACAGCGGCCACTGAGAGAGGCTGCTCTGAAACTCCCTTCCTCCTCTCACTAACTGGGTGACAAGTGTGAATTTTCCCCCAGATTATTAAGGGAGAAGACAGGAGAAGCAACTGAAGGCATGGAAGGCATTGTTCTATGGCTTTTAGGTGTGCTCACGATATACTGGAACAGTATTATGTAGCTTTCACTATAGCTAGCATACTTAAATGCCATCAAATTTACACAGAAAGGATGAGGACAAAAAAAAAAGTCCTAGAATAAGTTGACGTTTGAACTCTAATCTGTGGTGAACAGAATCCCAAGATGACAAACTTATATCCAGACCACAATTAAATGGCAAACATTACAGAATGGAAACTGTTTATAAATTTCTACATTTAGATTTTCAAAACCATATCCTAGTAAAATGCTGCCAACCTTCTTCTGATGTGAAGGATCGTCCTTTATTCTAATTATAGATCTCTCTTGGTGTAAGGTAAAAATATTCTTTCTTTTTTGACATTAGGTTGATAGTAAGATAGTAGAGTTTATTTTGCCCAGTACATGTTAAAAACTGTCAACCTTAGGTTGGGCCCATCCTTTTAATTTTTTAATATTGAGAGTCCATATTAAGTGGTACAAAAGCTTGGAGACCACTGAAACACAGTGCAGGCTGAACAAATTTCCATTCCCAGTGCTAGCCATAAGTTACGCATGCCTGATATTCACAGGAAAAAAAAAAAAAGTAGTAAACTAATTATCTTTCATTAATTAAAAGAACATATTTTACTTTATATGTTTCCCTAAGATTTTAATTAAAATACAGTAGTTCTCCCTTACCTGTGGGGGATGTTAAAAGACTCCCAGTAGATGTCTGAAACCTTAGGTAGTGCTAAATCCGATATAGACTGCTTTTTCCCCATACATAAACATCTACGATAAAGCTTTATTTACAAATTAGGCACAGTAAGAGGTTAACAACAATAAGTAATAAAATAGAACAATTATAACAACATATGGTAATAAAAGTTATGTATATGAAATGTTTCTTTCTCTCAAAATGTCTTGTACTGCATTCTACCCATTTAATATTTTTGGACCACAGTTGACTGACTAGAACTGTAAAAAGCAAAACTGCAGATAAGGATGGACTACTGTGATTGAAAGAAGTATGCCACACAGAATGTTACAAAAATACCAAAGAATTACAGGCAGACAGCAGATAACGAGAATTCTTTTAAAAAGAGACACAAAATAGAGAAAAAAAATAAACCATTTTTATATACACTATTTGTACCTTAATTATAAACCGTGGCAGTAAAAGCTTTCCGAACATTGGCAAGAAAAGCTGAAAAATTGTTGGTCTTCCTTACATTCTCTTGAAATTCTGCTAGGCCCTCAAGATGAGGGGCACTATCTGACACTAGGGAAAAAAAAAAAAATCAAAGACAATTAGAATGAGATTTTTTATGGCAGAGAAGTGTTTCTAATTTAGATGCTCTCATCTGTTTTGAATGTCAATTCCATCTTAATGAAATTCTTTGAGCAAAAAAGGATACACTTGATTTTCATACGCCACCTATCTTTTGGACCCTTCCTTCATTTAATCTCTAAATATTCAAATCTGAAGTACTATAATCTTGCTTTAAATTTAAGCAGATGGCACTCAAGGATTGAGAGTTTAGTGATGCAGAATGACCCTGCCCATCATCTTAAACCTATATATTTTGTTTCAACTATTTAAACTTTTTTTTAAAACTGTTAAGTCATTTTTATCTGCAAAACTTTGGTCTGACTGACTTTTCATTTCTGACCACTGGATTTGGAAAAAAAAAAAAAAAAAAAAAAAAAAGAACAATTTTTTTTTTTTTTTTGAGACAGAGTCTTGATTTGTCACCAAGCCTAGAAGTGCAGTGGTGCAATCTCAGCTCACTGCAACCTCCGTCTCCTGGGTTCAAGCAATTTTCTTGCCTCAGCTTTCTGAGTAGCTGGGATTACAGGTAACATGTATGTGCAGCTAACTTATGTATTTTTAGTAGAGACAGGGTTTCGCCATGCTGCCCAGGCTGGTCTTGAACTCCTGACCTCAAGTGATCTGCCAGCCTCTGCCTCCCAAAGTGCTGGAATTACAGGCGTGAGCCACCATGCCCAGCCTGAAAAAAAAAAAAAAACCAATTTTCAGTGCCTAGCCTTAATAACTTACAATTATGGAAGAAATATCTAGAATTTTCCAAGTGAAATGGCAGGCATTAGAAAATGTGCTTGCTATTCCAAGAGTGGTATTTACAAGGGCTATTAATCAAATGAGACTCAAAGTCACAAATAACAGTATTATCCTTGTATGTAGTTGTACCAGCTAGTACACTGGGACAAGTCTCTAGTGAAAGTGGTCAAAGGAAAAGAAATTCACCCATTATCAGATTTCCAGCTCTCGGGTACAGACTGCTTAGGAAACAAGGTCCATGACCACAGCAGAGAAACAACAGCAAAGGGCATCCGGTCCAAAATGTATCCTGTATATTCTATTTTAATATACTATCATGTACTATCAGATTATACCATAGGAGAATATCCAATTTAGAGAAAATTGAAAAGCTAGATAAGAGGTTTTTGGGGCTTGCTTTTTAAAATCTAGCACTAATTAGATTGGAAGATATTTATCTAGAGAGAAAAAAACCCAAACATCTGTATGTGAATCAGATTCTCAAAATATAAATTCCCTAGGAATAGGAACTGAGCCACCAGGGCACAGGGCTGTGCCAGCTCAGCAATTCACCTGCGTGTCTGTCAGCTATAAAGGCTTTAAGATGATAGCACAGGTGTAATGAGCTGAGAACCATTTTTATGAATTCCAATAAATTAAGGATTACTTGTACAGGGGCATTAGAAGAATAAACAAGAGATAAACGTATTTCTATTTCTTTCTTGTTCACATTATTATCAAAGATATATATTCCTTATAAATCAAAGGCCTTTTGGCCAGCTGCAGAGTCAGTAACTAACCTTTATTATCAATGTGTGAGATCTGCAGGATGAAATAGTTTTTCAAAAATGTATTTTTGGGAAAATAAATTGTTAAATTCTGGTGATTTTACATTTGACTTTAAACTTATCTACTTGGATAAGTTCTAATATTCACATTTAAGCAGCCATATTCTTTAAAGCTTCAGTTTTTTAAAAAGTTATCTAAAAGGAAAATTCATATTTGCATATGAATGCAGTGATTTTGTTTTTAGATTTTTCAGATACTCTGGCACTGTGCCATCCTGAACAGATGCTACTTATTAAGGATCCTAGACAATATCTATAAATCAAGACTATATTCACTTCCTTTAGAAGACTATAACCCAAGAAGCAAGACTGAAAAAGGAAGCAATAGAGTCTGGAGCTATTGCTTTCCTCCATATTACTTTATATTTTCTGATTGAAATAACACTTTGGAATGCCAATCTTAAATACCAGTTAGGAGATATTAGTACATACCTTCATAGTCCCTTGCTTCATTTAGATGCAGGGAAAACATAAATGGGCTCTCAGGATTCTTAGGGTCAATATTAGTGAATATAAACTGCAATTTCTCACCTGAAAAGAGATTGAACTATTTAGTGTGTCAAAGCTTTCAATAGCGATACCCTTTCTTACTCCATCTTGGATCAATATCTGCACTGCTAAGTATGTACAGTCACGTAACCAACATTTCCAAATGCAGAAGTTACAAATTCGTTTTAAAATATATTATAGTTTCAAAATGACATCAAAAATACAGTCAACAAAAGAAAAGCTAGATAAATTGGACTTTGTTAAAATTAAAAACTTTTGTCCTTCAAAGAACACTATCAAGAGAAGGAAAAGACAACCTAAAGAATGGGAAAAAATATTTGCAAATCATTTATCTGATAAAGGTTGAATACATAGAATGTATTTAAAACTCCTACAACTAAAAACCACCCAATTCAACAATGGGCAAAACACCTGAAAGAACATTTCTCCAAAGAATATATAAAAATGCCCATGAAGTACCTGAAAAGATGCTCAACATCATTAGTCATTATGTAAATGCAAGCTGAAACTACAATGAGATACCATTTCATAACCAGTAGGACGGCAAATAAATAAATGGAAAATAACAGTGTTGGTGAGGATGTGGAGAAACTGGAACCCTAGTACGCTGCTGGTAGAAATGTAAAATGGTACAGCCACTGTGAAAAACACTTTGGCAGATCCTCAAAAAGTTTAAATATAGAATTACAATATGACCCAGCAATTCCACTCCTAAGTATATATCCAAAAGAATTGAAAACAGAGACTCAAGTAGATAACTGTATGCCAATGTTCATAGCAGCATTATTCATAGTAGCCAAAAAGTAGAAATAACCCAGTGTCCACCAACAGATGAATGGATATAGTACATACATACAATGGAACATTGTTCAGCCATAAAATGGAATGAACTTGGCTGCTGTGGTCTTTTTTATGATTCACTAGGAGAACTCATAGGATTCACTCAGCAGCATAGGGCCATACTCAGGGCTATGGTTTATTACAGCAAAAGGATATAACAAAATCAGCAAAGGGAAATGGTACATGGGGTACCATCCAAGGAGAATCAGGTACAAGGTTCCAGAGCCTCTAATGAGCTTCCTGGTAGACAACACTTCAGGTGTGTTGTCACAATTTGATGCTGAAGGAATTCGCACATCCTGTTTGACTGTACTAGGTTAGGACTCTTGAAAGCTTGTGCCAGGTTTCCTGTAGACTTTGCCCCACGTGCTATTGTTTCTTTGCTGATTCTGTTCTGTATCCTTTTGCTGCAGTAAATCTTAGCCATGAATATGACTATATGCTAATTCCTTCTAGTGAATCACCAAAGCTGAGAGTGATCTTGGGAAGCCCAGACACAACAGACACTGGCGTACATTAGCGATGTACATGTGATACACATGCAACAGGCATCAAAATATTCATGTGTTTTAGCCTAGCAATTCCTCTCTGGGAAACAATACTATGAAAAACCACACAAAGAAAACAGGAAAGTCAATGCTCACTGGTTTACAATAGTCCCCCTTTATCCACCAGGGAGAAATACATTCTAAGACCCTCAACAGATGCCTGAAACCACAGATAGTACCAAACCCTATGTAAACAGATGCTCCTTAACTTACAATGGCATTATGTGCCAATAAACACATCAAAAGTCAAAAACATTGTAGGGCAAAAATGCACTTACCACCCTGATACACTGATTATAAAGTCAAAAAATTGTAAGTTGAACTATCCTAAGTCAGGGACTGTCCATACTATGTTTTTTTCCTATACGTACGTACCTATGATAAAGTTTAAGTTGTAAATTAGGCACAGGAAGAGATTAATAACAACTAATAATAAAATAGAACAATTAGAACAACATACTGTAATAAAAGTTATAGTTATCTGAATGTGGCTTCTCTCCCTCTCAAAATATCTTATTGTACTATACTCATCCATTTAATATTGTCAGACCATGGTTGAACATAGGTAACAGAAACCGTGAATAAGGGATACCTGTATTTCTAAAACTGAAAAAACTGGCAGATTCCAAATGTTGGTAGAAGCAAAATATGTGTTAAACAATAGATAAATGGTTGAATAAATGACGCTATATTAATAGAATGAATTATTATACCACTATTTAAAAATTACCATTATGAAGGCTATAGCAACTGAGGAAATGCTCATAATACAATGTTGATAGGAACAACAAAAATTATTTGCATGTTGACAATCCTGCCAAAAATACATTTATTAAAATACTGAATGATAAATAACTAGAGCATCAGTAACTATGTTAGAATAATTTAAAAATTGTAATTTTTTCCTATTTTCTAAAAAGTTAATGTCATTATTTTAGTTGAAAATATTTTTTAAATTCTCCTCTATTTAAGAAAAGACATACTTTTCTAATCTGTGTTTTATTTATATTAACAAACTTACCATAAATTTTTCGAATTTCTAGTCCAAGTCGATCTTTATACAAGTCTGCAGATTTCTGCAGCCTTTTCAACCTCTCTGCATTCGCTTTATTAGCAGTAGAAATAGCTGTGATTAAAACACACACACATATTAAATGTTTTAAATAGTAAATTAATGCTTACTGAGTTAATTTTTTAAACTTAAAATCAACTATAAAATGATGCCAAGCCTATAAATCTGCTTTCATTTATTGTTTCTCTATCTACCAGTTAGCTAAAAGAAGTTTTTGTTCATTCAGGTTGGAAGGAAAAACTGCCCAAGAAAATGTATACAGATAGTGAGAAGAATAAGCCTTGTCTTGCTTTATTATGTAGTAGCATAAATAAATAGGCCAGGGATTCGTATGGGTGGCATAGAAATAAACAGACTTCATTTATACTATTGTGCTTTTTCTAGATAATCAATTGCTTCATGGGAAAATGTTCTATTCCTTTACGTGTAACTATTTCTTATAAGAGGTCAGCCTTATTTCATGAAAAAAAAAGTTTTTTCTTTTTCTTTTTTTTAAGTTAGTACAATAGTCCCTAAGTATACTTTAAAGTAGCTTAGGGACTAAGTAATGAGAAAAATAATTTCACAATTTAGACTTGATTAAGAACTCCACATGAAAAAGCATTAACAAAACAAATTTTGCTATTTTCAGGAGATTTGAAGAATAGATTACCTAGTTTGTGAGCAAACAAGTCTCCTTTCTAAAAGATGCATTCATCTGAATATGAAAGTTCTTTATACAAAAGAGATTTTGCAGCATAAAAAGAGCACTTAATATTACCTAGCAGAGAATGCATGGTCAATAAATATTTGTTGCATAAAGTACACTATGGCTTGTTCAAAGCAAATTTTATTTAAAAGGGACACCACTTCTCACTCTGCTTAATTAAAATCTTTTATCAGCCGGGTATGGTGGCTCACGCCTGTAATCCCAGCACTTTGGGAGGCTGAGGCATTACAACACCTGAGGTCAGGAGTTCGAGACAAACCTGGCCAACATGGTGAAAACCCTGTTTCTACTAAAAATACAAAAATTAGCCAGGCATGGTGGCAGGTGCCTGTAATCCCAGCTACTCGGGAAGCTGAGGCAGGAGAATTGCTTGAACCTGGGAGGTGGAGGTTGCACTGAGTCAAGATTGTGCCATTGCACTCCAGCCTGGGCAACAAGAGTGAAACTCTGTCTCAGGAAAAAAAATAAAAATAAATAAATAAAACCTCATATCAATTTCATTATTACTGATTATATTAAAAATCACAAGAGAAGGCCCTTTAAGTTAAGGAAATAAAACCCAGTTAGCTAACTTTAATGACATCTTGCAGAGATGAGTGGCTGGTTATGCCCTGAGGTACTGTAATCCATTTTTAGCAATGAACTTGAACAGGCAAGATGTACTTAATAATGGTGAACCGTCACCACTTTCCATTTTAGATCAGTATGTTTACAACAGGAAACTTACTTTCCTTCTTCCTAGAATATTCTTCCTTAAGATCCTGGATATTTGCAGTCAGTACTTCCAATTCCTGCTTTTTGCCTTTTACTTCAGCAATCAATTTTAACAAGTTATCCTTTTTTTCTTGAATGAGCTTATTTTGCCTGCTGATCTCTGTAAGAAGCACAAGGTATTAGCTAGAATATGCTTTGCTCTCTGACATGTATCTAAGAAAAGGCCAAAGTTTACTGACTTTCATAAAGATTAATAAAGAACGTTTCGACTGATAAGCATTTTCTAATGATTCAAAATTTATAAAAGACAAAAAAGAAAAAAAATCCTAATCTATTTTTTCCTACTCATCTTTAAAAAAAGTGAGACAGAAAAGCTTCTTAAAATGAGAATACCAAATTAAACCAAGAAACAGAAAATCAAAAGATCATGACCCTCGCAGCTCCCCACTCCCAGTAAGTACAGAAATAAAAACTACCAACAAAGATAACCAAACTCTATTTTTTATTTTTATATTTTTTTGAAACAGGGTCTCGCTGTTGCCCAGGTTGGAATGCAGTGGCACAATCACTACTCCTTGCAGCCTCCCACCTTAGCCTCCTGAGTACCTGAGACTACAGGCACATGCCACATCATGCCTGGCTGATTTTTCAATTGTTTTGTCTCACTATGTTGCCCAGGCTAGTCTCAAACTCTTAGGCTCAAGCAATCCTCCTACCTCAGCCTCTCAAAGTGCTGGGATTACCAGGGCTAGCCACCACGCCTGGCCAATAACCAAACTCTAGAAGATGGCTTTACACAGTGCTTTGAGGAAAAGGCTCACTCTAATGCTATATAAATTATTCTGGAACATACCGAAAGACAGAAATAAGTGAAGGAAGACAGGTGGGCAGGCAAAGCTTACAATGTAAGCATAATTCTGAAGCTAAAACAAAAAATTAGGCCGGGAGCGGTAGATCAAGCCTCTAATCCCAGCACTTTGGGAGGCCGAGACGGGCGGATCACGAGGTCAAGAGATCGAGACCATCCTGGCTAACACGGTGAAACCCCGTCCCTACTAAAAAAAAAAAGATACAAAAAACTAGCCCGGCGAGGTCGAGGGCGCCTGGGGCGCCTGTAGTCCCAGCTACTCGGGAGGCTGAGGCAGGAGAACGGCGTAAACCCGGGAGGCGGAGCTTGCAGTGAGCTGAGATCCGGCCACTGCGCTCCAGCCTGGGCCGCGACAGAGCGAGATTCTGTCATAATAAAATAAAATAAAATAAAATAAAACAAAAAATTAAAGATAGCACTGGCCCTCTACCCACAACTATATAAACTAATCTCACTTAAAAACATAGGTGCAAAGATGCTCAGCAAAATATTAACTTACATTAAAAATAGTCCACCAAGAGCAAATATAGTTTATTCTAAGGATTTTATGTAGTGAAGGTGTAATATTAGGAAAATCTATCACATGAATAAGAATTGAAGGAACATATCATGTGAATTCAGCATCCACTCCTGACACTGATTCTTAAACTATAAATGGAAGGACATTTAACATGACAGAAACAAATCAAAAAACTTTTCAAATCTCATAATATATATTTGGCATTTCTAAAAGGAATAAAATAGATGCCAGTTAGCACTGTTATTTAATATCTCCCTAGAAGTTTCTGGCCAAGACAAGATATTTAGCTGGTAAAACTATAAGGAAAAAAAAAAGAACTATTTTTCATTATATGTAGACAATAGACATCTATCTAGAATACTCAGAAAAATCTACTGAAAACCTATCAGAATTTGTGGTACTACACACCAAAAAAATCAATAGTTTTTGTACATAACACCAGTGATTAATACATAGGTAAGAATAGATGTTTATACTAATATTAATAGCTGTAATATTCATTTTTGCACTTTGTTTTTATTGGTTTTATTAGTTTTTGCTATTCTGTGCTATTTTTAAGTACTGGCATACCTTGGCGATATTGCAAGTTCTATTCCAGATCACTGTGATAAAGCGAATATTGCAATAAAGCAAGTCACACAAATGTTTTGGTTTCCCAGTACATAGAAAAGTTATTTTACACTATATTGTAGTCTATTAGGCGTGCAATAGCATTATGGCTAAAAAACCAATGTACATATCTTAATTAAAAATATTTTATTGCTAAAAAATGCTAATAATCATCTGAGCCTTCAGTAGGTCCTAAACTTTTGCAGGGGGAAGGTCTTGCCTTGATGTTGATGGCTGCTGACTGATCAGGGTGGTAGTTGCTGAAGGCTGGGGTGGCTGTGGCAATTTATTACAACAGAAAAACAACAAAGTTTGCTGCATCAATCAACTCTTTCATGAAAGATTTCTCTGCAGCATACAATGGTGTTTGACAGCATTTACCCCTGGTAGAACTTCTTTCAAAATGGGAGTCAGTCTTCTCAAACCTTGCTGCTACTTTATCAACTAAGTTTATGTAATAGTCTAAATCCTTTGTTGTCAGTTAAACAATGTTCACAGCATCTTCACCAGGAGTGGATTCCATTCCATAATACCACTTTCTTTGCTCATCCATAAGAAGCAACTCCTTATCCACTCAAGTTTTATCATGAGATGGCAGCAATTTGATCACATCTTCAGGCTCCACTTCTAAATCTAGATCTCTTGTGATTTCCACCATATCTGTAGTTACTTTCTCCATTGAAGTCTTGAACCTCTCAAAGTCATCCATGAGAGTTAAAATCAACTTCTTCCAAGCTCTTGTTCATGTTGATATTTTGACCTCTTCCTGTGAATCATGAATGTTTTATGGCATCTAGGATGGTGAATCCTTTCTCTGGAAGGTTTTCAATTTATTTTACCCAGATCCATCAGAGGAAATCACTATTTGTGGTAGCTACAGCCTTATTTCTTAAATAATGAGACAAGAAAGTCAAAATTACCCCTTGATCCATGGGCTGCAGAACGCATGTTGTCTTAGCAGGCATGAAAACAACATTAATTTCCATCAGCACTCTCGGCTGATCAGATGCATTGTTAATAAGCAGGAATATTTTGAAAGGCATCTTTTTTCCTGAGCAGAAGTTCTCAACAGTGGGCCTAAAATATTCAGTAAACTATGCTATATACACATGTGCTGTCATCCAGGCTTTGCTGTTCCATTTATAGAACATAGGCAGAGTAACTTTGGGAGGCCGAGACGGGCGGATCACAAGGTCAGGAGATCGAGACCATCCTGGCTAACACAGTGAAACCCCGTCTCTACTAAAAAATACAAAAATCTAGCCGGGTGAAGTGGCGGGCGCCTGTAGTCCCAGCTACTTGGGAGGCTGAGGCAGGAGAATGGCGTGAACCCGGGAGGCGGAGCTTGCAGTGAGCCGAGATAGCGCCACTGCACTCCAGCCTGGGCGACAGAGCGAGACTCCGTCTCAAAAACAAAAAAAAGAACATAGGCAGAGTAGATTTAGGACAATTCTTAAGGGCCCTAGGATTTGGGGAATGGCAAGTGAGCACTGGCTTCAACTTACAGTCACCAGTTGCATTAGTCCCTAAAAACAGTCAGCCTGTCCTTTGAAGCTTCAAAGCCAGGTGTTGACTTCTCTCTAGCTATGAAAGTCTTAGATGGTATCTTCTTCCAATAGAAAACAGTTTCATCTACTTTTAAAATCTGTTCTTTAATGATCTGTTCATTCAATGATCTTAGCTAGATAACTTGCTGTAGCTTCTACATTAGCACTGCTGCTTTCATCTTGCACTTTTATGTTATGGAGGCAGCTACTTTCCTTAAATCTCATGAACCAACTTCTGCTAGCTTCAAACTTTTCTTCTGAAACTTCCTCATCTTTCTCAAGTCTTCATAGAATTGAAGAGGGCTAGAGTCTTACCCTGGATTAGGCTTTTGCTTAAGTGAATGTTGTGGTTTGTTTGCTCTTCTATTCAGGCCACTAAAACTTTCTCTACATTAACTATAAGGCTGTCTCTCTCTTATCATTCATGTGTTCACTGAATTAGCACTTTTGCTAACTGGCGCAAGAGGCCAAGCTTTCAGCCTTTCTCAGCTTCTAACACACTTTCCCACTAAGCTTAATCATTTCAAGCTTTTGCTTTAAAGTGAGAGACCTATGACTCCTTCTCTCAGTTGAACACTTAGAGGTCACTATAGGGTTATTAATTGGCCTAATTTCAATACTTCTGTGTCTCAGGGACTAGGGAGGCCCAAGGAGAGGAAGAATGACAGGAATGGCTGGTCGGTGGAGCAGTCAGAAGTCACTCAACATTTATCCAATAAGTTTGTCATCTTATATGGGTGTCATTCATGGCACTTAAAACAATTACAACAGTAATGTAAAAGATCACTGATTATAGAGCACGACAAGAAATACAATAATGAGAAGTCTGAAATCTTGTGAGAATTACCAATATATGATAGACATGAAGTCAGCACATGCTGATGGAAAAACGGTGCCCATAGACTTGCTTGACACATGGTTGCCATTAACCTTTAATTTGTAAAAATTGCAGTATCTGTAAAGTGCAATAAAGGGAAGTGCAATTCAACAAGGTATCCATGTACCAAAATACTGGCCTTTATATCTGTCTCACATATTGGCCAGCACCTCATTACTCCTTCTTGGCTTTAATCCCTCTAACCTCCCTGCCTCCGCCATGTCCCTGTCACTATCTGTACAAGTTCTTCTTGCCCTAGCCCTCTTAAACACTCAGCTTCTGCAACTACCCACCCCTTTCTCATGCACATGCTCAAAATAAAAACAATAATGCCTGTGCATAAACCTGGCCAGACCTCTCTGCTGGGAGAATAACCCTGGCAGGGCCACTTCTTCCTCTGTTTGTCGGAAGAAAGATACAACTGCTGCTACTTGGGGCCCATTGCCCAGAGACAGTGTCCCCAAAGTGTCCATCAGGGGACTAAATAAGGCAGGAAGGCACAAAAAGTCTAAGAGCTCTAGGGCAGAGGTTACCAAGGTCAAATAACCAGAGCCAGTAGAGCTCAAGGGTGCTTTATAATGTGCTTTTGAATTTTTGAGTTAAATATTTAGTTTTACTAATACTTAAATGAAATCTAAACACTTTAAAATCAAGTGTCAATTAGTAATACCAGTAGTCTAGAATTGTATCAAATAAACTAAACTATCTATACTGTCATTTAATTCCAATATTTTAATTACAAGTAAATATGTGCTCCACGGATGAGTAATTTTGTTCTCAAAGTTAAACAAGTTAGTCCACCACCAAATTTATGAAGACTTTAAATACCATAAATCTTCAAAAGAGAAATACACTATGACTTGTTTCCCAAATCGAAGTGAGCATGGAATTCCCAGTGCTTGAACAACATCTCTCAAGACAAGCATTCCTCAGGCAACAGGGAATTCTTGTTTATAGAGGTACAAACAGAAAATTCAGAATCAACCTAGATCAAGAAATATGTATCCTCTGTTTGAAAAAAACTGCAAAGCTTGTCTGAGACACATATTTGATCTGGATATATGAAGAGATATTTTATGCTTCTAAATATTATAAAAGACATGCCAAACAAATGTTGGCATATTTAGGAAGTTAATATGATAAATGAAATATCAAATCAATGTTCAAGAGGTAGATTATTCTCTAAACAGTGCTGAAATCCAAAGTAAATTCTTTAGTCTTTTATTACTTTTTTAAAAGGAGCGGAAAAAGACTCAGCAGTTAAGTAACTTGCCCGAAGCTGTATTTGTTAGGATGAAATAATAAGGGGCAGGCACGGTGGCTCACGCCTGCAATCCCAGTACTTTGGGAGGCTGAGGCGGGCAGATCACGAGGTCAGGAGATCAAGACCATCCTGGCCAATGTGGTGAAACCCCGTCTCTGCTAAATATACAAAAATTAGCTGGGTATGGTGATGTGTGCCTGTAATCCCAGTTACTCAGGAGGCTGAGGCAGGAAAATAGCTTGAACCAGGGAGTCAGAGGTTGCAGTGAGCTGAGATCGTGCCACTGCTCCAGCCTGGTGACGGGGCGAGACTCCGTCTCAAAAATAAATAGACTGCATTCAAACTCAGGTCTTGACTTCAAAGACAATGCTTTGCCCATTAAACTATCCTCTCCCAACAATGGGTTACCATTTTAATCTCAAGAGGAAGACACAAATACAAATTCCTAAGAAAAAAAACAAAGGGATAAACAGATGAAACACAGAATGCAGATGGTTACTAAATATGGAAGATAATTTAACCTCAGATTAATCACAGAAATGCAAGTAAAGCAGTAAGATTTCAATTTTCATTTATTACAACAATGTTTACAAAAATAACAACTAATGTTAAGAGGAATGCAAAATGCTAAGGTCCTTCTAGAAAATATTTTTGACATTGTAAAATAAAAGAGCCTTAAGAGTATTCACCTCCTTTGACCCAGCAATTTCATTTTTACAAAGTTATCCTAGGAAAATAGGCTATATGCAAATATTTATATAAAAAATTCTTTTTCAGTATTTATAATGAAAAACTGAAAACATCTTCAATGGTTAACAAGTAAATGATTTTTGAAACACGGTATATCAATAAAATGGAATGTATTTTCAAAAAAATAGGAATGTGGGAAAATACTCTCAAAGTTGGGAAAAAAAGATAGTTATATAGATACCATGAATATAATTATGTTAAAAATCCACATAGCTCATGAAAAATAAAAGCTAGAAAGTCATTTTGTTAAATGTGGTTCTCAACATTACAGGTGATATTTTTGTTTACTTTTCTGTATGTTCTAAGAATATGAACATGATCATATATTATGTCAAGTATAATTTAAAAATAAACATCTTACTACAAAGAAAAATGCTACTCTTTAAAGATAAGAATTAAGTAGAATTGTACTATACAAGAAATCCAGATTGAAAGTCAAAGTTCCCAATTCTGATCCAGCTCATCAGTTGTTACTCAAGGACCCCCGTCAAAATCACAACTTCTGAAACTCTTTTCCTCATTTGTAAAATGGAGATAACAGTGGCTACCCCATTCTCTGGGGTTAGAGTATCCAGTAATAATAACACAAAAACTTTTAAAGTAGTGACACATAAATACTACATATGACAGTGTTTTCATTATAACATTTGAAGAACTGCGTGAATTTGGCGCCCTTGATGCTGTGTGACTATTTTTTCTTTTTCTTTTTTTTTTTTTTGAGACAGAGTCTCACTTTGTCTCCAGGCTGCAGTGCAGTGCCATGATCTTGGCTCACTGTAACCTCCGCCTCCCAGGTTCAAGCTATTCTCCTGCCTAAGCCTCCCAAGTAGCTGGAACTACAGGCGTGCGCCACTATGCCTAATCTTTGTATTTTTAGTAGAGACGGGGTTTCACCATGTTGGCCAGGATGGTCCTGATCTTTTGACCTCGTGATTCACCCGCTTTGGCCTCCCATAGTGCTGGGATTACAGGCGTGAGCTACCGCGCCTGGCCTGCTGTGTGACTATTATTGCATGTGTACACACTTAGTTGTCTTATTCCCAGGACCAACATTTCAAACTTTCACTCCTACTCGCCAGAGGAACCCTTCCTTGCATTTTCACTCCAATGCAGGTCAGTATGGTACAATGGAAAGAGCACAGACACTATGGTTGCAATCTTAGATCCTCTATCTACCCCCAGACCTTAGGCAAGTTTTTTAACCTCAGTGAACTTCAATTTCCTCATCTGTAAAACAGGGATAATCTCTGTCTTAGACAGACTTCAGGGTTTATAATAACTTAAAAGCCAACCCATAGTAAATGACTCTCACCTTCAACAGATGATCTTCCTTCTTGTGATAATTAGAATTTATGGCTCCAGAACTTTAGGCTATTTTGTTCTCTGCAGTATCTTCCTAGAAGATTACCTGGTATAGAGCAGTAGCTCAACAAGTATTCAGCCAGTGAACAGATTCCCTCCACCTTCCTTATTCCCAAAATAATATCTAGCTCAGTCTTTACCTTACTGGATCTACGTGTGACTTCCAGGGTTGACAACACCCTTTCTTGCTTCTCTCCTCTTTTAGTTTCAGTGACCTTCTCTCTTACTTTCTCTGTTCTCCAATTACTAAGTCTGTCTTTCCTGGTCCCTTCCATTTACCCCTCTCTCAAACTGTAGAGAAAATGTAATGCTGGCTCAAGCCTGTAATCCCAGCACTTTGGGAGGCCGAGACGGGCAGATCACGAGGTCAGGAGATCGAGACCATCCTGGCTAACATGGTGAAACCCCGTCTCTACTAAAAATAGAAAAACTAGCCAGGCGAGGTGGCGGGCGCCTGTAGTCCCAGCTACTCGGGAGGCTGAGGCAGGAGAATGGCGTAAACCTGGGAGGCGGAGCTTGCAGTGAGCTGAGATCCGGCCACTGCACTCCAGCCCGGGAGACAGAGGGAGACTCCGCCTCAAAAAAAAAAAAAAAAAGAAAAGAAAACGTAATGCTTTCAAGATGAGTGAGGCCTCTGGAGTTAATCTGATGATCTGGGGCAAATCACAATCTCTCTGGGACTGTAATATCAGTACAGTAGGAATAATAATACTACTAATAATACCAACCCTGGACAACTGTCATGAGGACTGAAGGAGATGGTAAATGTAAGACATTTAGCACAGTATCTGGCATACAGTAATGAGCAAATAAATATTACTAACCAAGGCTACCTTCTTCCACTCTACATATTCTTCCATTGCTTCAACCCCCCAAATTCATTAAAGACTCACAAATCCCTATCTTCAGCAAAGACCACTTTCCTGGCTGGCTTCCAGATGAATATATCCATTGCCTACCAGATATCACCACCTGAAGACTTGCTGCACAATAAACTCAACATATTCACCCAACACATTTTGAAATTGAACCCATGTATGTTTCCTTCCCACCTATAAAAACATTCTCCTCCTCTCTTTCAACCCCTCACTTAGTAAATGCGTCACCACTGATTCATACTCCATGTCAGAAGGAATCATCCTAGACCACAACATATTCTCACCTTCAGGCCAACAGTCTTGAGTCTAAGTCCTCAGACCTGTCACTGGTCCAAGCCATACTCATTATGTGCCTGTACTATTACACTAAGTTTTTCCTTTAACTGGTCTCTTTATGGACAACAGTCTCACTCCCCTCCTGTTTATTGTGCATGATTACTAGATTGCTTCTTCTGAAATAAAAATACAATATCATTTTCCAGGTTGAAATCCTGTAGCAACTCTTTATCTCCTGAAAAACAGTCTAACCCCCTTTGCCCAATATGGAATGTCCATCATCTGGCCAACCAGTTCTTCGAGCCACTTCTCCGCCACTCCCCATCCACAGTGTATTCTAGCCATCCCGGAACATAACAAGCTCGCGTGTTCCTGCCACATTTCATGTGCTGTTTCCTCTTCCTAAAATGTAATGTTGACTCTGTTAAACATCCCTAACCCTTCTTTATGTGATCTCCTCCAAAGCAGCGTGGTATAATCATACTGTAGGTTCAAATCATATTTCTCTTCATTATCAGCTATCTAACCTTGAGCAAGCTGCTTAACCTCTCTGTGCTTATTTTGTCATAAAAGTCTAACATGTAAGACTAAAAGCAGTATCTATACCTCTTAGGGTTGTTGTGAGGATCCATGAGTCAATATATGCAAAGAGCTTAGAACAGGGCCTGGCATGTGGTATACAAGATAATGGTTAGCTATTAAATATCCTGCAATCCTCACTGGAAGAATCAAACCCTCCAGATTCCATCCTCATCCTCACACAGCATCTATTACATTATTATAACAACAATTACAATTTTTTTTTTTTTTTTTTTTTGGAGACAGGGTCTCACTCTGTCACCCAGGCTGGAATGTAGTATCTCTAGTGGAATTTGAACTGTGGACACAAGTTTGTGTCCAGTGTGTAAGAACTCAGTAACAACTGCCAGGTCTCAGTAAAAGCTACTGATTCACTCTGGACAACCTGGAGAGTGGTAGAAATAAGATGGCAAGAATAGGAGTAAAAATATGGAGAGAAACACTGTCAGAGTACTAACAGAGCTGAGAGAACTCCAGCTTTTCAATCCCCAGGCTGTGATTTCCAACGTGAAAACTCATCTTTTAAAAAATACTGGCATTTATACTTTGGCACTAACAAATCCCACAAGTATAGTGCTGAGTGAAAAAATGGACAGAAGACATACAAGAGAATGCCATTTATATAACATTCAAAAACACAATACTAGAGGCCAGGCACAGTGGCTCACACCTGAAATCCCAGCACTTTGGGAGGCCAAGGTGGGCAGACCGCTTGAGCCCAGGAGTTTAAGACCAGCCCACACAACATGGTGAAATGCCATCTCTACAAAAAATACAAAATTAGCCAGGCGTGGTGGCATGCACCAGTGGTCCCAGCAACTTAGCAACCACTTAAGTGGGAGTGTCACTTGAGCCCAGGAGGTCGAGACTGAAGTGAGCCCAGATCATGCCACTGCACTCCAGCCTGGCTGACAAAGTGAGATGCTGTCTCAAAAAACAAAAAACCTCCATAATCCTAAACAATATATTGATAGATTAGTTGTGGAAGGTGGGAGAAGAAGGTATAACGTAGAATGTTCTTTCTTAAGCTGTATGGTATGTCAATATTTATTCCTATATATAAGCACATGTATATGTGTTAATGTGTACGTATTTTGTGTATGTGTCTCTCTCTCTCTCTCTCTATATATATATATATATTTTAATTTTTTATAGAGATGGGGTTTCACCATGTTGCTTGGGCTGGTCTTGAACTCCTGGGCTCAAGGGATCAAGGGATCCACCCACCTTGGCCTCCCAAAGTGTTGGGATTACAGGCGTGAGCCACCACATGTGTGTGTATATACATATACATATATACACATATATATGTGTATATATACACACACAACATATATGCACTTGTGCACACAAAATACGTTGTCTTACTTGTATGAGATTTCATGATAAAGATGTATTATCTAAAAAAACCCATGATTTATACTTTTTCACATACGATTTTGATATTCCAGAAACATCTCAACCATTCGTTCTTCTTCCTTTAATTTCACAGACAGCTTTTCTGAAAGAGAAATTGAACTTTCAATTCAGCTGAAATAACACTAAAAAATAAACTAGAACAGCAAAAACAGCATGATACAAGTTAACATTAGGTACCTGCAAATGCTTTGATGGAGTCCTTGTAGGTATCTCTTAGTCCCGCCATCTGACAGGAGGTGTCCGTACTTTTGAATTTATTCCAAAATTCATTTATGTTTTTATCGAACAGTGCCAGTTCATCCTCTACCATTATGTAGGACAATGCTAAAAACAGAATACACATTGCATTTTTTAACTTATTGAAATCAAATCAGCCACATATTCCAATCAGGTATACAGTATTTTGGCAATTTGTCCTTTGCTAGAAAATAGCAACTTATCTTTAATTCTAGGTATTCAAGGGTAGATCAAGTAACCTGGGCTTAACTGTTGTTAAGGTGCAGCAAGAATTCAGGATACCTTTACCTTCTAGCAGCTTATTAGTAGGTAAGTGTAACTGCACAGGACACTTAAACACGCTATGACCCTGGGTCCATTTTCTCACAAGTAAAACCGTTGACTTCTAAAACACCTTTTCCGACTCTAACCCTTTCTGATCAGAGATCATCAGTATCGCCAGGTGGCCGGCACCCTCCCATAGAATAAGACCCCACACCTCTACCCTGTTTCTCTCCACCTCAGAACAGTAAAAGTTAACAGTAAAATAGGGACTAAGGTGGGAGTTGAGCGGGTTCCGTCCAGGATGTGTGCAAGTCACCTCGGGCCTCAGTATCCTCTGTAAAAGGAGGTCCTGGGAGAATCCTGGACCTGCCAGTATTTTGCGACGCTAAAACCTTCCCAGGAGGACCAAAGATATCTCCTGCAGTGAAACCCAGAACGCTTTGGGTTCGCAGCTGCCCATTCCACCAGGCTGTGAGACCCAAACAGCAACAAGATGCGCACTTCACAAACGCCGCCGCAAATACACACATTCCGCCTCCAAATTCAGTTTCCCCTATCGCGACAGGTGGGCCGAGGAGCCCAGCTCGGCGCCCACCTCCCTCACCTTCGCAGGCAGGCCTGAGTCCTGCCGCCTTCCCCACACCAGATAAGCGCCCACTCTAGCCAACAGCCGAGCTCCAGACGCAGCTCCCACAGCCCCGCCAACTTTCCGATTTCAAACCTAGTGCACTTCCCGCCACCCGCCTCCAGGCGCATGTTCGCCTTCTGATTGGCCGATAGCACAGGCTCTTCATGACAGGATTGGTTGAACTCACCCTTGGAGTCTCGCGGGGAAAATGGGGGGAAAAGGGCATTCTGGGATTCGTAGTTCTTTTCTGAACAACAGCCAGGGTCTCCGCTGTGACCCGAAAGTATTATTAGCACCCGAAGAGCTCGCCCACGACAAGTCATTCATCGGCTTCAAATAAAGGTTTCTGGAACAAATATATATGTTGACCTTTAATCGTATATTTTGCAAGAAATACATCCTCTTCTTTGTATTCACCTTGTAAAGTTGACTTCAATTATGAGTGGGCAGAAACATTAAGATGGTCCTCAGAATAGGTTTTTACTGCTTACAAAAATATTCCTTCTCTTCTACACCCCCAGCTTCTCTAACAATGTTTTTGAGGCCTAAGAGAACACTATGTTACTATCTTGCAGAAGTGGAAGAAACTAGAGCACTATCAAAATCACCTGCTGTGTTCCTTGAGGACAGGAATGAGGCACAAGGTATTCAACTAGGATTTGCCAGAGTAGACAAGCTGCAGGGAGTCTGCGTTGTTCAGAAACTCCGAAAGGTGACATGGATTCGGTATTTGAATCCTTCTTGGTAAAACTGAGGAAGAAAGAAACTAGGGAAAAAACCTAGAGAATACGCTTTCTAAAGAATGGAAAATAAAGCTGGCTAAAATAATGAGGTCAAAGTTATTATTTTCATCTTAGACTATGGTATGTTTGTGAAAATAAAGTCTCTTATTATACACCAAAAGATCGTTACTATACTAGTTTCTTTTCATTTTCATCAACAATACAAACACCAACAAGAAATAAATATGTAAACAACATGCTTAGAGGACCAGATATTAGCCATTCTTTATCCAAGAACTAAATTAAGACCTGTGAAACCAGGACAGGTTATTATGAATATTTAACACTTCACAGTATGCCCAAAAGTCACCTTGCAGCCTAGAGACTGCTATTAATACAGTTAGACATACAGTTTACTACGATAAATCTCCTTTCATTTCCAAATATTTTCCCAAGAACTTCTGATTTTATATATCTGATACTATTTACCTTAAAGCAAAATTTTATGAATCGAGCATCTCAGAACTTCAGCTGATTGAGTGCTGGTACTCATTTTTAGGGTTTCCACAGTACCACATTAGTGAAGACAGTACTTAAGAAGATTCATGGAAGGGGGCTGACTTGGTATCATGTTGATGAATTCCTCACTACGTTTTTACACTGGTCTTTATCAGACTGTTTAGTGAAGATTCTTGCTCTCTTTGGGTCTTCAGCTAAGAGGGGTGATTGCCCTACCAATGTGTGGTTATTAGGGCAGCCTCAGGGTGTCTATTGTTTTTTATTCTTTGAGTGCTCCTCCCCAATCAGGATGTGAGGCAGAAGTTTCTTTTTTATTTGTCAAAATTTTCATTTCTGAAAGACTGGCTGAATAATTTCTCTCTTATCCCCAAGGATAGCTAGAGACAACCAGCTCTTCTTTCTGCTCAGTGCATAGAATAGGGCCTCCAGCTTTCTCAGCATTAAGAAGGGGAAAACAGACCCACTGATCCATTATTATTCACACAACTCCACCATCACCACCACCAACATACTTACGTGCCTTTCATTTCAACCCAACCAGGGTTTATTGAGTTTCTATTTTGTGCCATGTACTGAGTTGAGCACTGCCTTCTCTGGGATATACGGTCTGTGACCCAGGGTTAGGTTTCTGCAGGGTGGGGAATAGAAAGACGCCACATGTTCCCAGGCTGGAGGTGTTTCTAGATAGTGGTTATAGTCTTGCTCGGACTGAAAGCTCTATTGCTCCTCCCCTGAAAACTTAATTCTTTCTACGATGGGTGAAGGATAATGGGGTATAAGGATAAAAGATCATTGTCCTCTATTGCACGTATGCTTGCTGGGTAGATACTTTGCATTTTGGGGCCAGAGCTAAGGATAGAAATGATCATGAGTAATGCCATGGTTGAGACTATAAGTTCCCCACCTTTAAGTATAAGTTTCTCTTTATGACATTCACATTTATGCTGACATTCACATTTACACTTTCAACATCCATTCACTGAGAAAATCAGAAATGACAAAAGTTACTATGAATTCAAAAGAGGAGTCTCTTCTTGCAGATTCCAGGTTGAGGACCTACAATATTGAAAATGAAAAGATTCTCGAACAGAAACTTTCAATCTTCTAGATTTCTGAATGGCCTATGTCAAACATTGCAATAGATGATTTAAGAAAGTAAGTTTTCTGACAATTGCTATAAAGTACAGTATCCAAGTGGAGTCAATGCCAGGTTACACCTGGACTCTTTCATCTCCTTCCCAAAATTAAAAAAATAAAATAAAATGAAGGAAGGAAGGGCTGGGACCTTGTATCAGTCTGTTCTCACATTGCTATAAAGAAATACCCGAGACTGGGTAATTTATAAGGAAAAGAGGTTTAATTGGCTCATGGTTCTTCCTGTACAGGAAGAAGAGCAGCTCTGCTTCTAGGGAGGTTTCAGGAAGCTTCCAATCATGGCAGAAGGCGAATGGGGAGAAGGTACTTCATGTGCCAAAGCAGGAGCAAGAAAGATCGGGGGAGGGGGAGGTGCCACACACTTTTAAATGACCAGAGCTCACTCACTGTTGCAAGGACAGTACCAAGAGGATGGTACTAAAACATTCATAAGAAATCCACCCTCATGATTCAATCACCTCCCACCACTATGCCGGAGGTCTGATATGGTTTGGATCTGTGTGGTAGAAGGAAGTCACCAAATTTTATCCCACAAAAAGAAACTATAAAACTGGACCGAATTATCAAAAACAACCATTTAAGTGACCTGGAAATTGACTAACAGATTACAGCAAACTAAGAAGCATTTATCCATGAAAAACTATTCAAAAACATTATGCTAAGTGAAAGAAGCCAGGTGCAAAAGACTATATATAATATGATTTAATTTACATAAATTAACCAGAAAAGGCAGATTCCCAGTCACAGAAAGCAGTTCAGTTTTTGCATGGGGCTGGGAGCAGACCCAGGCACTGACTGCCAAAGTGCATGAAGAAACTTTCTGGGGTACTGGAGATGTTCTGAAACTGGTTTGTGTCAATTACTGGCAACTCTATAAATATATTAAAAATCATGGAATTATACATTTGGAATGAGGAAGTTCATAGTATATAAATTGTAACTCAATAAAAGTGTTAAAATTAAAAATAAAAGATGAAGGATATCAGAGCTTCAGAGGAAAAAAAGACTACATCTCCCAAGCACACAGAAAACATTCAATATAGTAAGAAAAATATCCAGGTTACTTTTATTATGGTAAGATACTCATAACATAAAATTTACCATCTTAACCAATTTTAAGTGTACAGTAAAGGGATGTTAAGTGTATTCACAGTGTTATGGCACCATCACCACTATTCATCTCCAGAACTCTTTTTATTAAAAACTTTGCCCATCAAATAACGAATCTATCTTTCCTCCCCTCACACCCTGGCAACCACCATTCTACTTTCTGTCTCTATGAATCTGGCTACTCTAGGTACAATTTTTAAATTGTATCATAAATATCAAAAATGAGGATTTCTTTTACAGCTTTTAAATACATTCATCAATGAACGTTAATGTTTTTAGGTGTGATAATGGTATTATCGCATTTATATTCTTGAATATTTTTTCCCTTTCATCCTACAGTTCGGATTTCTAAATTCTACTCGTATCTCAAGGCCCAGCCACTTGCCATTTCCACCACAAAAGCTCCCTCATCTCACAGACTGAAAGCTATGTCTGTCTTTCCTTTTTTCCATTTACCCTATCTGTTCACCTCTAAGGACACAATGGTATGTGACATATGTAAATATCATATCTTCCCTACTAGACCACAAGATTCTTGAGGTCTGATCTATCTCTGTCCTGTGTGGTACAATGTCTTAGACTCTGTCAGTGTCGTAGACTCATGCTTCTCCAAAGTGAGAGGTTCTCCACCCAACAACATCATCATTATCTGGGAACTTAGAAATACAAAGTCTCAGACCCCACTCTATTCTTAGTGAATCAAAGATTTGGAGTTCCTGTAATCTGTATTTTAACAAGCCCTTCAGGGGAATTGGATGAATATTAAAGTTTGAGAGTCACTGCTTTACACAGTCTCTCTATACAGTACTCTTTAAGTCATCTATAAAAATGAACACAGCTATACAATATAATAACTACTTGGAAGAAAGTTAATAGTACTGCTCAATGGGCAACTCTGTTGGGTCCTTCGGTAATCAAAGAAAAAGTATATAGATGTATAGGTCATGATCATTTCTAGAGAAAAGTACCTAAGGAGACTAATGGAGGGGGTTACTTAGAACAGTTGTAGCAGGGCCATTCATAATAGTGTCATTATGGAATGCCAATAGTCCTGGGATGCTAGCCAGAATGAAGGTAATGATTTTCTGAAGGTCACTAGGGTCTAAATTCCATCTTAAATAAATACATTTTACATTGCAAGGTGACCCTGGAGAGATCTCAAATATAGTTTATTTTAGAGAAGGCAGATAAGTTTGTGGTAAAAGGATAATGACCATGCAGAGACATTAAAGGTCAATGTCTCCAAAATATATTTTTGCTTACTGCCACCTTATAAGTAACACAAGCTAAAGTCAAATATCTCTGAATGGTGTTGAATTGCCATGAGCACTACAACTCAGCGACGAATGGTTCATTTTATGATAAGACATATCTTGTGGTTATATAATATTTGATGTGGTGAAACATATTGGAGAAAGTCTATCCTCTGTCCCACTAAGTAATACAGGTAGGGATTTACTGTCAATCAAAATCTCGGAAAACTTTAAATGAATCAGAATGAGAACATTCTAGAAAGAACTGGAAGTATTTAACTACAGAGATGAACTAAAAAACAAGGCAGCAGTATAAGGTTTGGGGACCAACTATAGTAGTAAAATATTTTTTGTAAAAAGTCATTCAGAGGAAGGATGTCATTAAGACAAGCAACTCATGCTAGGGTGGTTGGAGTTATGAAGCTATCTCTGAGGAAACTGGGGAAATGGGAGGATTCTGGGTATAGGCCCCACAGATAGTGCATGGGATTCCAGTGAACCTCATGTTGTACTTAATTTGCTTGGGTCAGGGATTCCATTGAGAATCCGGTGAAAATCGTGGCTTCTTCCAAGAGATACGTACAAGCACAAACATTTTGCATGCAATTTTAGGAAGTTCACTGACCCCTAAATAAATCAATTCACGTTATGCACTGCCTGGTGACTGAAAAGATTTGGCTAAGGTTAGACCCAAAAGCACAGACACATAAAGATTTTTTCCACTCCAAAAGTGCTTTTCCTTTTTTTTTTGAGATGGAGTTTCGCTTTTTTTGCCCAGGCTGGAGTGCAATGGCGCGATCTGAGCTCACCGCAACCTCCGCCTCCAGGGTTCAAGTGATTATCCTGCCTCAGCCTCTCGAGTAGCTGGGATTACAGGCATGCGCCACCATGCCTGGCTAATTTTTGTATTTTTAGTAGAGATGGGGTTTCTCCATGTTGGTCAGGCTGGTCTTGAACTCCCGACCTCAGGTGATCCACTCACCTCGGCCTCCCAAAGTGCTGGGATTACAGGCGTGAGCCACCGTGCCTGGCCCAAAAGTGCTTTTTCTAACACTGCAGAGTTCTGGTCCTTGAACACTTGGAGGGATCAAATGGAGAGTTCTACTATAACAGGAAGAAAAGGAGGTGATGCCATAGGGAACGGTGGCTGGCTATATAATTTCTGAAAACCATCTCCTAATGTGTAGGACATTTGGCTTGATTCCCAGATGCAATAGTGAACAATTCAGACTTGTCTCTGCTCTGTTGGAGTTGACAGTGACCAATTAAAACACTTAGATAACTAAATATTTAGTATGAAAAAAGCGGGGGGGCAGGATAGAGGAAAAAGGAGAGTGAGAGGTGGCGGGGGAAGAAGAAAAGAGAGGAGAGAACAGAGAGAGTGGTGAAGAGGTAGAGATGTCAGAATACAAAAGAGAAGCAACGTAAGAATTGTGTATAAGAGCAAAATTGTATCTCTTTACCCTACTTCTACTCTGATCGAGAATGTCAGAGCTTGAATTCAATTCCACATTTACAAACTATTTGGCAAAATAAGAATAACTAATATTAATTACAGCTAATTTTTTTTAGTATTTACCATGCATCTTTAAAAAAGATAATAAAAAGGAGATCTAAAAGAAAGAATATGGAAATGGACCAGGCCTGCATCCATGGGAAAGAGTGGAATAATACAGACCCCCAAATAAAGCAAATGAAAAAAAAATGGCTTAAGGCAGAAATTGAGAAAGTGGTACAAGGAGAGACCAACTCCACATAGGAGGTACAGGAGGGGTATAGAAAACTTGTTTCAAGGGAATGATGAATGAAGACAATGCTTCTAAAAATTGATGTGTATAGAAACCATGTGGAAAGCTTACCAGAACGCTTTCTGGATTTTATTTCCAAAATATCTCATTCTGTGATCTGGAGTGGGCCTGGAAATTACATGCAGGTGGCAGGAGGTAGGTGGTCCACAGGTCACACTTTAGGAAAGACAACTTCAAAAAGAGGATGAGTACAGGTGGATCTACCCTCTTTTGGATCTTGGTGTGGGTAGGTTGAATGTGACTGTGTTCCATCATTTGGTGAACTGATTTTGCACAGACCTTAAACTCTAACAACCTTGGCTTTGAAATGACCCAGCTTGTCAGGCAGGCTCTGTCATTGGAGGGAAGAGCTCCAACGGAAGATGATTAGTGTCAGAAAGAACCAACCTCTTGTATCTCCCTATTGCTGGGGCCCACATAGGATAGAGGAGCATCCCCACCCTAAACCATGGCAACTCAAGAGGCAGATGGCAAATGGAGGAGGACTAAATAAATGTGTAGAAAGAGATTTCCAACAGGAACGAATCATAAAATACATGTAAGTGCTGAGAAACTGGAAGCAAATAGCTCACCAGTATAATGGATCAAGTGGTATTTTCACTTCTTTCATTTTTAAAATTTTGTATGAATCACATCTTAATTTTAATTTTGCTATATAGTTATGTAAAATATTTACATGGTTTCAAAGTCAAATCTGTAAAATAAGTATATTCAAAGAAGTCTGCTTTTTATCCCTGTTCCCTTCACTCTATTCTCTTCTTTCCTTTATAGAATTTTAAAATATATTTATTTTATATACAATAAATATATATAAAACAAATATATACTAAATAGAGGTGGGGTATTGCTTCGTTTCCCAAGCTAGTCTCAAGCTCCTGCCTTCAAGTGATCCTCCCACCATGGCTTCCCAAAGTGCTGGGATTACAGACGTGAGGTACCAAGCCTGGCCAAAATTTTTTTAATTGTTGAATCTTCTATTCTATTTAATCTTAAGCAGATGTGTATGTTTGTGTGTGTGTGCATATATGTATATAACACATATGCACACACATGTATATAACATATATGCACACATATATAACATATATGCACACGTATATAACATATGCACACACACACAAAGGGCTAATATATGTATATATACACATACACACATTTTGCATACATATTTCTATAGGTATTTATACACATGCAGACACACATACACATATATATACACACACAAATATATTAGCCCTTTCTAGAATACACATTATGTTTTCTACACCTTAAATACACTTTCTTGACATTGCCACTATATAACATGATCTCTGTGGAGAAATGCATTTTGAGTTTGCACTAACCAAGTAAGATAGTTTTAAAACACAGGCTCTGTATAATTTAGTACTCATATCAACTTTGTTCAATAATTCATTCACTCAATAAATATTTACTAAATAACTATGATGGGCCCAGGGGCAGTTCCAGGTTTTATGAAATCTAAAGTCCCTGTTATATGACTTTATATAGGCCCCTCTATAAGGCCCCTGTTATATAGGCCCTCTCTTTAATAAAAAGAAAATAAACTTGTGAATGCACTCTAAACTATCAGTAACAACTTGCCTCTTTTTTTTTTTTTTTTTTTGGACGGAGTCTCACTCTGTTGCTCAGGCTGGAGGGCAGTGGCATGATCTCGGCTCACTGCAACCTCCACCTCCCAGGTTTCACGTGATTCTCCTGTCTCAGCCTCTCAAGTAGCTGGGACTACAGGAGCCCACCACAACGCCTGGCTAATTTTTGTATTTTTTTTTTTTTTTTTTTTTTTGGTGGAGATGGGGTTTCACCATGTTGGCCAGGCTGGTCTTGAACTCCTGACCTCAGGTGATCCGCCCACCTCGGCCTCCCAAAGTGCTGGGATTACAGGTGTGAGCCACTGTGCCCGGCCCAACCTACCATCTTAGGGGCCCATGCGAGCTTTTCCAGCTTCTTGGGCAATTGGCCTCTACACGGGCCTGTTACAGGAACTGTGCTTGAGACTGGTGCACAAAATGGACAGGACCCCTTGTTTTATGGAGCTTATACTGTAATGCAGGAGAGAGATATTAAATATATATGCTCGTCACAAATATATTATTATAAATTGTGTTTAAATCCCGGTTATGAGTTGAACTGTATTCCCTCAAATTCATGTTGAAGTCCTAAGCCCCAGTACCTCCCAAAATGACTGTGTTTGGAGATAGGATCTTTAAAGGGGCGATAAAGTTAAAACGAGGTCATTAGTATCTTCCTTAATCCAATAAGACTGGTATCCTTGTAAAAAGAGGAGATTAGAACACACCCATATAGCAAGAAGACCATGTGAAGACATAAAGAGTAGACAGTTACCTGCAAGCCAAGGACACAGGCTCAGAAGAAACCAATGCTACCGACGCCTTGATTTCAGACTCCTAGGTTCCTGTATTTCTGTTGTGTAAGTCACCCAGTCTGGTACTTTGTTATGGCAGCCCTAGCAGACTCATACAACTCCCTAGGAGAAAAGAGTGTTTGAGAGAAACCATTGTCAGAGGAGTGGTGAGGATGCTGGTTAGAGAAGGCATCACTGACAGATGCATAGAAGCTAAGATGCGAAAAGACTAAAAATGATGAACTATGAGGATAAGCAGATTAGTAGGTGCTGTTAAAGGGTAAAAGAAATCAAGGTGCTTTTGCTTCATTTAATTATCCCACAGTCTACAGAACCAGATAGTTCTCGGGAGACAATCTTTCTAAATTAACTACCATAGATGAAAGGCTAATCACAGACTCTGAGGTGTTGAAGAGCAGGAAGTTTAATTTTTAATTGGAAGACAAAATGTATTTGATATCATTCACATCCTGATTTAAGGATAAGATATTTTTGAAGAAAATGAATATTATGAATTATGTAGATCAAACACTTTTTAGAAAAAGAATAAAGGGAAGTTATGCTCTTCTTCATGGCTTGTTAAAGAGATTACGGAAATTATAGAACCCGAATATGCAAAACAAAAAAAAAGCCTGAAGCATAGACTCTAATTAGTCAAGGCTAATTCCTTATATGGATTGCCTTAGCACAATGATCTGAAGCCCCTTATACCACATTGGGACCACTTGAGAAGTATTTTAATAATACCAATGCCCAAATTCCATCACCAGAAATATAAATGATCTCAGGTGGGACACAGTTACGGCAATTTAAAAAGCACCCCAAAAGATGTTAATGGTCAGTCAATGCATTTATTCCAGGCAAGGTACCAATAGACACTGAAGCCCAGTAACAATGGTGCTGTTAAATGATGGGACACAAAATTCGAAGAGAAGTTCAAAGTGATAGTCATTGCCTGTGAAGGCCTCTACTGAAGTCTTTTGTCTTTACTTAGGCCATGGTAAGCCAAGACAAAAATCCAAATGATAAAATAACAAGGTTATCTAGATCCATCACTGGTCACCTTGTGAGGCTTAGTTGCTTTCCCACTAATCCTAGACATAATCCAGTTCTCTAAACCCAACATCTCTCTGACTTAGATCCATAGCCTCTTTGTGCTACCCTTCTGTTCATTCTCAGTCTACCCTGGTCCATAGTCCATGGTCCAGTCATAGTCCATAGTCCAGGACCATGGTCCTGGTCCATAGTCTAGTCATAGTCCACAGCCGTAGATTGTGGACATATGACTTAGATCCACAGTCTCTTTGTGCTACCCCTCTGTTCATTCTCAGCATTCGTTTGGTGCTTTCCACTTCTGCTTAACACTGTTCTCAACAAACCATTTTCCTGACTGGTCAAAAGCCCTTTGAAGTCTATTCCTATCTTTGTCACATGAATCATTCCCCATTCCTCTCAAGTGTATTCTCTAGTTAATAAAAGATAAAATTTGATCCTAACACATTTCTATTAGCCAAATGACTTTCATTTCTGCTTTCTTGTCGTATAGTCAAAAAGCAACACATTTCTTTCCCTCTTCCATATATAGTCTATCATTCTCTTGGATAAAGAAAATTGAAGATTCTTATTTTAAATCAGTGATTAGAAAATAATTTGTCATATCATATATTTTTCATACCCAGGTATTTATTCAACCATTTTCCTCAAAGACCCAACAAAATAGAGAGCCACAGCCTATCTTAAATTAAAATGCAGCACTTTATGGGCTATTCGACATGCAATAATTATTTGCAAAGTCTTTTCACCAAATATAGAAATTGCTAATGTCTGACTTTGGAGGAAATGAACTGTACAAAAAATTTCAAACAAACAAGATTCAACTGTTTACACAAAAGGGAGGTTGCATAAGAAATTCATTGTGTTTCTATCTGAATTTCCCCCTCAGATTGCCACAGATCAGCATGTACTTCACTCTTTGCCACCAATTAAAATCATAAATAGATAAGCTTTTCAGCAGAGGAGGGCCGGTGTGCCCTCTCCACAGATGGTCAGCATCCCATGTTGCAGTAATGGCTCAACACGCCACAAAGGCACAGTATAAAAACGGTGGGAATCAGAGCACTTCAGCCCCAAGTGCTCTATGTTTAGAATTGCCTCTTTTTCAAGATGGATTTCCTTCACAGGAATGGAGTACTCATAATTCAGCATTTGCAGAAGGACTACCGAGCTTACTACAATTTTCTACATTTTATGTCCAATATTGGAGACTCCCGGAATATGTTTTTCATTTATTTTCCACTTTGGTTTCAACTTAATCAGACAGTTGGAACCAAGATGATATGGGTAGCAGTCATTGGGGATTGGTTCAATCTTATATTTAAATGGTAAGATTTCTGTTTTATTTCATTTTTCCTAAGATTTATCCTTATATTTGTGGCTTTGGCATAATGATCACGTTTCAGATGTATGTTGTTTCTCTTGGGAAATCTTTCAAACATACCAGTTAACTTGAAACACCAGATTCATAAGTAGAACTTTTAAAAAGCACAGAAATGTATACTTTTTTTTTTTAAAACGGAGTTTCGCTCTTGTTGCCCAGGCTAGAGTGCAACGGCGCGATCTCAGCTCACTGCAACCTCTGCCTCCCAGATTCAAGCAATTCTCCTGCCTCAGCCTCCCGAGTAGCTGGGATTACAGGCATGTGCCACCACATCAGGCTAATTTTGTCTTTTCAGTAGAGACAGGGTTGCTCCATGTTTGTCAGGCTGGTCTGTAACTCCCGACGTCAAGTAATTCACTGGCTTCGGCCTCCCAAAGTGCTAGGATTACAGGTGTGAGCCACCGTGCCGGGCCAGAAATGTTTTCTTTAATGACTTACAAGTAATTCCCATGCCCCTGTAACACATATTCTGTTATTAATAATTACTTAAATGAGCAACATGATAATGAACACATTGATAATTCCAGAGACCATTTTGATATTTCCAATCTAAGTATCCAAGGCACCCATAAGACATTCCCTGCAAGGGAAAAAAGCCCCCATGTTAATGGGAAACCAGGGTGCCAAAATCCCAAATGACTACCACCTTTAATGATGTGTGAGAGACCAGGACCTAAGTATTTTCAAAGTCTCTTAATCATGAACTTTCACAATTAACCCTGTGCTTGAGTCATGTTTTATAGGAAAGAATTGCTCATCTCCAATTAAATAATAGCTATGTATTTAAATATATATGCATGTTTATAATTCTTTAAATACAGGATATTATTTGGTCATCGACCTTACTGGTGGGTCCAAGAAACTCAGATTTACCCAAATCACTCAAGTCCATGCTTTGAACAGTTCCCTACTACATGCGAAACAGGTCCAGGTAAGCTATTATGGCAGCCTCCAGTTACTGAAGATCTTCCAATAGAGAATCATTACACAGGATTATCATCTAGTAACTGATATTATATATGGTGGTAAAGAAAATCTCATGAGTGAGGATGCTAAAACTTCATAACAATCAAATTATTAATGAGAAAGCAAAGCAAAAAAAAAAAAAGACACCTCAAATTCCATTTTGTTATTTATGAAAGGGTAGATTGGGAGAAAACTCCCCAAATGATTAAATATTTGGTGTTTACTTTTAAGAAGAATGTAATGGCTTGATACTAAAACAAGAAACAGTTAACTAGAACAAATTATCAAGGAACTAGACTAAGATCTTAGAAATGTTGGTTTATCTGGTGCTAAGCAACTTTCAAAGTTATTATAGGTCTTCTGAGAATCTCATGAATGAGAGAGGAGTAGACAAGTCTTCTGTAAGAAAGGTAAGGACTTCTCAATGTTACTATAGCCAGTAAAGACTATTTCTAACCCTAGAACAATCTCTTTAAAACGTATTTTTTTCTCTGTACACAAGTAGGCTTCTTGGGCCACTTCTTTTTTATTCTAATTAAGATTCTGTATGAGTATAAAACCTTTATTGTGATAGTTGATTATAAGCCTGTTTTAAAAAGTTTCTTGAAACATATATTTAGAAAGTACATGTTTTAATTTATAGGAATGTGTTATATTGTACCTCATCATTTTACATAGCATAACATTCTTGCCAATTGACATCCTTTGAAACTAACTCTGAGTAGAGTTAAGGGTAGTAGAGAACGTGTAAATTCCTAATGAGTTTTCTGAATATGTCTCTTTTGTTCACATAAAAGTATACACACATCTGTTATATCGCTTATTACACTAAATGATATAACTAATTATTTATATATCCGATCGCCTAGACCGGGCATTCCATCAGGGGAGGGATGATGCATATTTTATCTTTGTGAAACCAAAGCGTGATAAATGGATGAATGGTTGGATGGATAACATTTGAGACCACTGAAATGTTATCGTGGTCAATTCCAGCCCTTTCTGGCATGTGTTCCACCTTATAAGACATTTTCTGGAAAGAGAGAGAGAAAAGAAAGAAAGACTGCATCTCTCTGGGAGATGTCCAATTCATTTAGGCATAGTTTTTAAAAGGCTCTGAAATTTTCTGCAGATAATAGGTCTGCCTTTGTTTAACAAATAAGAGACAGGTATTTAATTTGAATGAACTACTAGGTGAAAAATCGGGGAGGACATTTAAGTAAAGTGATTAATAAAAAATTCAGTAGCATGGAAAAGGCATTCTGGAAGTAGAAAGGCTACTGTCTGCAGGCTTTTTCTGCTAGGTTAATGCCCTCTTTACAGCTTCTCCTCATCCTCCATTTTAAAACAAAGATTCTCACTGCAGTGGCCACAAGATAGGCAGAGAAGTAACTGCTAGTACACAGCAGTCATTTATAAATCAATCAGCAAATCACAGGCATAGCAATGATATCCTTTAGAGTTTGACTTCTCAGCCTAAGGAAAATAAGCCAATTGAAGATCGAATAGAAGCATTAGGGTGGTGCAAAAGTAATTGCGGTTTTGCCATTACTTTCAACGGCAAAAACCGCAGTTACTTTTGCATTAACCTAATACTTTTTCTTGTCAATTAAAAACAATTAAATGTTGAAGAATTAGTAGGGTTGTGGCGGATTTGGGTGCAACAGACTGCATTCTTAATGAGCCTTGAGTATATTGATTTCTGGAATTGAATGAACCTGAAAATCTGGGAAAAAATTTTTTGAGACAGTGTTTCTTAGGCTCAATTTAACTCAATTTTTCTTATTTCTACCCACTTCTAAACATTACATTTAGCCTGTGTCTTGTGGTTTTTTTCTGAGTTACTTATAATTTTCATGGTGAATATGCTATCCTATTATTCATTTCTTATCTTGATAGTTAACCACTTTTCAAATGGACGGACACTTTGTTGTTGCAGGAAGTCCATCTGGCCATGCAATGGGTTCGTCCTGTGTCTGGTATGTCATGGTAACCGCTGCCCTGAGCCACACTATCTGTGGGATGGATAAGTTCTCTATCACTCTGCACAGGTAAGCCTTGTTGCAGTTTCTGTAACATTGGACTACAACAGTTTTTAATACAGAAAGTCTCGTCTAAAAATTAATTTTAGTGCAGTTTTAGTCAAAGAATAAAATGTGCTTATTCTATTCTTTCATAGACAAAATAACAAAATGAATAGAAAACTAATATTTTCCTTTAAGATAATAGCCTAATTAGCTCATAGCTATTTCCACTTTTCAAGTTGGAAATGTTTAACTGATTAAAGACTTACTAAATGTGCCTCTGGGTTTCCAAAATGCAGTAATTATTTTGATAACTCATAAATACGTCATCTAAAATTATACAGCATGAGGAAACATTTTTGCATGCACATTCCCTTGCTGTAAAATTAACAGGAAGTTTTGAGAATCATCATTCTCCTTGACTGCATCAGTTTATTTAGTAAAATTATGCTTCCTTCTTTGAATAGCCAATGCTTTTGATTTCAGTAACATATTCCAGCTCTAAAGGGTACACAAACTTTTTAATTAAAAACATTCTAGAAGCAAACTTAAATTTGAATGTTAGTAGATTTAATGTTAGTAGGTTTCTTAATGTTTAGAAAAGTCTAGACCTTTAAGGTTACTCACAGTTGTTTAGAAATTGGGTTGTTTCCTTCTCTTCTTTCCTGAAATACTTTGTCATTAAAACAATCCTGAGTACCAACTTAGCCATAAATTAGGCAACTTGAAATTAGATTTGCAAGTTAACTTTAAAAAAATACTATAACATATACCATGATTAAAAAGTTTTCTAGGCTGGGTGTGGTGGCTCAAGCCTGTAATCCCAGCACTTTGGGAGGCCGAGGCGGGCGGATCACGAGGTCAAGATATCGAGACCATCCTGGCTAACACTGTGAAATCCCATCTCTACTAAAAGATACAAAAAACTAGCCGAGCGTAGTGGAGGGCACCTGTAGCCCCAGCTACTCAGGTGGCTGAGGCAGGAGAATGGCGTGAACCCCGGGGGCGGAGCTTGCAGTAAGCCGAGATGGCGCCACTGCACTCCAGCCTGGGGCACAGAGCAAGACTCCGTCTCAAAAAAAAAAAAAAAAAGTTTTCTAAAATAAAAAAATTTCAAGATCTATCACATATTCCACTTTTTAGATTAGTATTGGATAAGATAAAAAACAAACAACTAAATGAATTTTGGTATCTTAAAAGTTTATTCTAATGAGACTGACCTGTATGCCTTAATGTATTTATTACCCAACCCAAAACAACAATAGTAAAAAGGTGTTATAATGTAAAAAAGTTAGCATTTTCTATTCACAGACGATTTTCAAAGTAGGAATCTAGGTCAGTTTCACCTTTTATCTATACTGTATTCCTGCCTCCAATGACCAAACCTGAAAAAATATGTTTCTTCTAAGAAAATAATTTTCATAACTCCTTCTTAATTTTTATAACTGCAGTATTTTCTTCATCTATAGAATTTTACTGAGTGTGTGCTTCTTACTTTTACATTACCAAATTCTTGTTTATTCTTCTTCCACACTGATATCCTGCTTACTTCTTTCAAAGCCTCATTTATCTGTGTTCCTTAGCATTTATATAACCAAACTTCAGTCTGATTATCAGGAACAAACCATTCAAGGATTCCTGGAACTCAATGCTGCTAACACTTTTTTTTTTTCCAATGACATGCATTGCTTGGATTTTAATATTTTTTATGTTTTTTGTGCATTGCTGTTTCTAATCCAAAGCATACAACCTATAGGTCAATTCCCCTGTTCTCTATTTTCTGTGTCTCAAAAATAAACAAAAAAACAAAAAACAAGAAACAAGGACTTTTGAACATCCGCGAAATTAAACCTAATGAAAATTAGCCTCAGATGGAATGCTCATGTGCTTTTCATCTGGATGGTAGCTGCTTTTCTACTGAGTTTTCCTCAAGCAAAGAAAGGTTGAGAGAGGAGGCAGATAGGGCAGGGCGTGAAAATATATATGGTTCATTCTTGATCAATCTGGATATTAGTAATTCCCCCAAACTTGAATTTGTCCTATTCCATTAAAACAATTATTCTTATTTCATAGAGGTCAAATCGACTTCCTTTTTAACATTTATTAAATCTCAGCATATAGCACTGGTTAAATTTCATGCATTGAGAAATGTAGAAATCTCTGTTAAAACTTTTCAAATCCTATGGAGTATGTGGAAACAACGTTTTGAAAAAAAGATTCTAGAATTATGATGCTATGTCACAGTTAGAAGATTCTTCTGAGAAGGATCATCTGATGTCACCCCCTCTAATTTTAGGAGTGATACAGTTTCTTTGCTTTTTATGCTTGTATCTATTCTTCCATCGTAGACTGACCTGGTCATTTCTTTGGAGTGTTTTTTGTTTGATTCAAATCAGTGTCTGCATCTCCAGAGTATTCACAGCAACACATTTTCCTCATCAAGTTATTCCTGGAGTAATTGGTGGTAAATAGGATCACTTATCTTTAGTTGTGTCCTTTGAAAGCTTTAGCTTCATTTGTTTAAGGGTATCAGATTCTCCCCGGTAATTGACTTTCCAATTTCAGAGGTAATTCTGTGAAGCCACTGATACTAAATGCTACCCTGGGAGCTGATGTGGTGCAACACACCTCTCATAGCCTCCATGTACAAAGTGGCACAGTCTCAGTGGCATAAATGCACAAATTGCTTCATGAGATGGGCTTTTCTGAAGTGAAATTAGAGCTAAGTCTAACTCCCAAACCATCACTTCAAACAGTGTGCTTGAGTCTTGTGTCGGGGAACTTAATGACTCTGAGACCTGCACACTGTGCTATTCTCTCTGAAACATGTGAAGTGACTATTACATGATTACGGACTTCATTGAGTAGCTGCTTTGTATTCCTGAAGCAGTGTTCACCATGACTCAGTTTCCACTGTTTAGCACCACGTTACCTTTCAAAGGTTAATTGGCTATGGCAATTAAAATGTTAATTGCAAGTACCTAGATCAGTGCTGTCTAAAAAGTGTGTTGTCAGTCAGTGACACCAACTCCAGAACAATCCTTCTGGACTAGTATGAATAATGAAAACACCGTGGGCAAACTTGCATTTTTAGTTACTGCCTAAAAAAGGCTTTAGAAAATGGATAGAACCTCTGTGTCTAAAGCACCTTGTCATTGAAAACGTGGCAAATTCTTTACCGCAGAGAGGAATGATCCTCGAGGGGCTCAAGGGCACACAGTCATCGTCAGTGTCTCTCTCCAATCCTCAGGCATGCTGGTGGCAGAGGCCTTTGAACACACTCCAGGCATCCAAACGGCCAGCCTGGGCACATACCTGAAGACCAATCTCTTCCTCTTCCTGTTTGCACTTGGCTTTTACCTGCTTCTTAGACTGCTCAACATCAACCTACTATGGTCCGTGCCCATAGCCAAAATGTGGTGTGCCAACCCCGACTGGATCCACATTGACACCACGCCTTTTGCTGGACTCGTGAGAAACCTCGGGGTCCTCTTTGGCTTGGGCTTTGCAGTCAACTCGGAGATGTTCCTTCTGAGTTGCCGAGGTGGAAATAGCTACACGCTGAGCTTACGGTTGCTCTGTGCCTTGACCTCATTGACCACACTACTTCTCTACCATTTCCTCCAGATCCCGACTCAGGAAGAGCATTTATTTTATGTGCTGTCTTTTTGTAGAAGTGCATCCATTCCCCTAACTGTGGTTACTTTCATTCCTTACTGTGTTCATATGTTAATGAAACAAAACGGAAAGAAGATTCACTAGAGTGGTGCCTAGAGTTGGTGCTCAGTGTCACAGATCACCCTTCTCCATCCACCAGTAGAGCCACAGAGTAGGCACAGACCAGAAGCTTGTAATCCGACGTCACAGAATAGCAGCAGAGGCCCCATTCCCCATAGAGATGTTTAGTTTGGCCTTTGCACTGGTCTTTTTTTTTTTTTTTCAATTCTTCAGTTACCAATATTTAAAAACAAGAATATTTGACATAAAAATCAGAAGTTGCGTAGTTTTTTGAAAAATCTGATAGTATGACAACACAGAGCCTACATTCCCAGCTGGAGACAACTGACCAAAGCTGCATACTAACAGTCCCCAGTAGGAGGCAAGGACTCTCCATTTTCTCACAGTCTTCAGCATCCCAGGAGGAACCCCAGTATGATTCCTTTATCTTCTTAAGGCCAGACTGCATCTGATTCCTGTTGGCATTTTAGTGGGGAACACAGCCATATCCAATCTCAGTTTTCAGTTGAGGAAGTGGAAGCCTATTTAGGTAAAAGAACTTGCCTAGAAGTCACATCATCTTCAGAGCAGGAATTAGAACCCAAGGCTTCTGACACATATCCCTATTGCACTGTGTGTTTGAGTGTGCGCACATGCACATGCTTTTTTTGTTGTTTTTGTTTTTCCTTTGTAGAGCCAGGGACTTGCTCTGTTGCCCAGGCTGGAGTGCAGTGGTGGATAATGGCTCACTGCAGCCTCACATTCCTGGCTCAAGTGATCCTCCCTCCTCAGCCTCCCAATTAGCTAAGACTACAGGTGTGCACCACCATGCCTGGCTAATTTTTGGGTTTTTTTTTTTTTTAGAACCAGTGTCTAAATATTTGCCCAGCGTCTAAATATTTGCCCAGGCTGGTCTTGAACTCCTGGCCTCCAGTGATCTACCCATCTCAGCCTCCCACAATGCTGGGATTGCAGGGTTGAGCCATTGTATTAGTAGTTGGCCTACACTGTCTTTTGTTTCTTCATTTACAAAAGGTAAAAATCAGTAAGAATGAAGCTTTCATTTAGATTCTGTGATGACTGCCATGTAAATCAGCTACCTTTTCAGAAATGACATTGAAAGACTGCATCCTCTTTGACTTACACCCCACACATACATGCAGGGTCTAGGTGGGGCCAACGATGGCTCCAGATATTTATACACATGGGTCCAGGGGTGACAGAACAGGCCAGGCTACTGTATGGACTTGAACCTCTACTTCACTTCTGGTCTCTGTTTTATAGTAGTGCTCACCAATACTTCAATAAATTCTGCTGAACTTACTCTAATAGAACATTATTCAACCCCCAAAGACTTATCTCTTCACTATGACATCTGCATAGTTTATTTTTAGGAGCCAGTCTTTCAAAACCGGAGAAATTAGGTTCCTTCCTCAAAGTTGTGCTCCAACCCAGGCCAACTATTAAACACTTGCATCTGTTAACTGGATTAGTCTGTATGTATACTGAACTGTGATGAAAATCTATAGCTTTGTTTTAGAAAATTATTTAGAAAATTATTATTGATGGACTATTAATATTATATTAACAATTTCTCAGTAAGTGTGTTTTTTCCTCATTAAATCTAGGAATGCTGGACTTTAAGTTGATAATTGTGTCGTTTCAATCAAGTACAAGGATTTTGAGGCAGATTTTACTAGATATCTTAGTAATCCCCCACAATGTTTTATGTAACTCTTCTCAGAATATCAATACATTAATTATTTGAGATGACATATTAAATACTCTATGAATATTAACGAAAATAAGGCAGTTGAAGTGACTGTTTAACAAGATAGTAGCTGAGTATAACAAACCTCAAAAAATCAAAGTATTAATTACCCCTTTCCAAGTATATGTATAGAGTATATGTCATTGCTTTTACAAAACACACTTAATAGCTTTCTTTATAAAAGGCAACTGAACTTTCTAAAAGGTAACTGAACTGAACTTGATATTAGTGGTTCGGTGATTCCAAAGCAAAAAGCTGAGGGATTAAGAAAGAATAGCTTAAGAATGAAATTTGTCTCATGTTGTTGGGACACTTGGGATGAAAGAAGTAGAGAAGAATGATTCTTCAGGTGATGACCCTTGTTTATCGGTTCAGTCCCACCCTATGCCCCACCATGTTGTACCTTTAGATGCCTTCACATTTCATGATGCATTTGTGTTATTACATCTTCCACACGTCAGAGATCTCATTCCTGTTTAAAAGCCCTTTGTCAAATTTCACATAAAATAATGTTAGTCTTGAAGGATTCTGGTACATCCCTTCCATCCTAGTACAATCTCAGCCTGCTTTCACCAAGGCCTGGGGAAACTGTGGCATCCATAGCCTGGGAATTCTGCTGCAATGATTGACTCTACCATAAATCCCTTCTCCATTTCCATGGAGAAGCTATCTTCAGCCACCCCACGGTGCTGCCCGTTGGGCAACACATTACCCTCAGAGGGGGATTGGGATGAGGTGTGGGCTTGTTTTCCATAATTAATCCCCAAGAACTCTGCCCCTATCTTCCATAAAGCCCCAGAGTCCCCATGTGAGTAGATTTCCCTCTTTATTCTAGTTGAAGTCTCCTGGAGGGATCCATATGGTGGTAAATTGCTTTTGCAATTGAAACTGCTTAGGCAGCAAGAGGAACCGTTTTTCATAGCCTTGGAGAAAATGCCTGCCCTTAATAATGATGGAAAAGGCTCTTCTGTTTCCAATTTATTTGTCAGAAGTAAGCGGAATTGCGCTCATTAAATACTGTTATTATAACCATATATTCAAAATGTCTACATATCTACATATTCAGGAGAAAAATGTCAATACCATGAGCTTTTAGGATGAGAAAATCTAGACAAGTGATTCAAGAAACTGTCCAATCAAACCTACATTTGGAAAGAAATGCAAAATAATTTATTATTGCTGAAACTAGCTATCAGGAAGAATATTAGTGCCTTTCCTTTGACAACCTATTGATTGGACATCTGCCTAAGAAGGCTAAGTTGGTGCCTTCTTTAGACATATTTCATTACACAACAGATGGTGATTAAAAGAATTGTTATAAGATGTCCTTGATACTAAAAGTCATATCTCGAAATGCTTTACATTTTTTCAAATTTTTAAAATAAATTCAAGATCAAATTGGTACACACATACAAAAATCTTGGTGTGAGAAAGTCAAAAGACTTGGTTCTAAAAATGATATTCTTTTCTTAAGTATTTTAAAACTGTATATTCCAGCACTCTTCAGCTGAACTTTTTACAGTGCTGGAGATGTTCTCTGTGCTGTCCAATGTAGTAGCCACTGGCCACAGATGTTTATTGAGCTCTTGAAATGTAGCTGATGCAACTGAGGAAATGCATTTTTTTTTGAGATGGAGTCTTGCTCTGTTGCCCAGGCTGGAGTTCAGTGGCGCAATCTCAGCTTACTGCAAGCTCCCACTCCTGGGTTCATGCCATCCGCATCCCGAGTAGCTGGGACTACAGGCGCCCGCACCACGCCCAGCTAAATTTTTTTTTTTTTTTTTTTTTTTTTTTTTTTTTTGAGGCAGAGTCTCACTCTGTCGACCGGGATGGAGTACTGTGGCCGGATCTCAGCTCACTGCAAGCTCCGCCTCCCGGGTTCACGCCATTCTCCTGCCTCAGCCTCCCCGAGTAGCTGGGACTACAGGCGCCCGCCACCTCGCCCGGCTAGTTTTTGTATTTTTTTAGTAGAGACGGGGTTTCACCGTGTTAGCCAGGATGGTCTCGATCTCCTGACCTCGTGATCCGCCCGTCTCCGCCTCCCAAAGTGCTGGGATTACAGGCTTGAGCCACCGCGCCCGGCCTCCAGCTAAATTTTTTGTATTTTTAGTAGAGACGGGGTTTCTCCGTGTTTGCCAGGATAGTCTCGATCTCCTGACCTTGTGATCCACCCGCCTCGGCCTCCCAAAGTGCTGGGATTACAGGCGTGAGCCACTGCGAAATGAAAAATGAAATGCATTTTTAACTTTCATTTACTTTTAATTAATTTACATTTAAATAGCCATGTGTGTCTAGTGGCTACTGAATTGGACAGCACAAATCAAGTCTCACATTGCTTTTCCTTGAAAATAAAACCGAAGTATTTTGTGTATTGTCACTTGTGCCGTGTTCCTGTGAGACAACATGAATCAGCCTTAACGACTCTAAGAAGTTAACAGATATTGCTGCATTTCCCAAAGGGATCCTCTGCAGCCCTGCATTCTCTCTCTGCAGCTCCCTTCTCTCTCACTCTCTCCTGTGAGCTCTAGCCGCCTTGGTGTCCCTGAACACTCAGCTCTGCTGCCTGGAATCAGAGTCTGGGTTTGCCCTCCCTGAACCATGTTCCAGAAACCCTCTAAGGTCCACAATACTAGTGGGGAGCTTTACCCAGTCCATGACCACATTCTGGATGGCTGGATGGCTTTCTGACGAAGCCTCCCTGCTTTTCTGGGTCCAGCATACATGAATGCCCAACACCTGTACGTCTGTGGCTATTTAGAAACTCTTCCAAAAAGGACCACTTGTGTCCAGTTGCCCCTGAGGATTTTGCCCTCATTGATGGGCTGTACTGGCCACTTTGGAAATGGCAAATAGCTTCTAGGATGAATTCTTAGATCTCAATATTACCAGGAAACTAAAATGGGAGTCTAGCTTTTCCCCTCCCCTTACTTCGAATGCTTTCAGATGGTGTTTCACTCTGAAGGTAATGTGGAGGCATTTGCCAATTGTTAAAAGTCTGGTTTTTTTTTAAGTTAACAGTAGAAAAGATCTATAAGAAGCAACGACTCCAGAAACTTCTGCCAAATGACAGAAATTCATGAGAAGATTCTAAGACTTAGAAGTGCTTCCTTTTCAGCTCTGTAAAGTACAAATGCAGTTTATGTCAAATTTGAGGCAGGTTTGGTGTGGAGTACTAATTACTGTCTGCTATCCTTTGAGGGAGATCACAGTAATGACTCAGATGAAATCACTTCTCATTTCTTTTGGCAGCATAGAAGTAATTGCTCTAAAGGAGGGAAGAAGCTTCAAAGATTAAGGTTATAAAGGTTAGCATAAAACCGATTGTCTTCTGTTTTGAATTTTTTAATTTCTTAGCGTTTTTCTTTTTTCTAATGTTTTGCCGTTTGATTTCTGAAGAGAATCTGTCCTCAGTTCAAAAACCATGGTATTTCCCCAAAGAACAATATGTTCTGAAGGAGCTGCCAGGACAGGGGCAGGTAATGAGTGAAGGCAGCAGCTGCGGTCCCGCCGAGCGGGACTCCTGACACACGCGGGAAGCGCGGGGAGGGAGGGAGGCGCTGGCAGCACAGCAGCCCGTTTCCGGCGCTGGCCAAGAGGAAACTGAAGCGGCTTCCCTGGGAGGATTAGGGTGCGCTGCAGGGGGAGCAGGTCATATGTGTGCCTGGAAAAGAAACCCAGCGCTACCGAAGACAAAGAAGAACTTCTCTCCTCTCGCACTCACCTACCCCTGTGCATCAACTGAGGCGATCACACTCTAATTCCTGTTCAAAGGTTGGCTTTTTCCAGGATTCAGGCTTTGTCTGACGAACAGCATGGACCGGATTGTCCTCTGTGCTCATACATACATCCTGCTGCTAATGGAAGATGGGCATTATCTTCCACCCGCCCCCGCCCCTTGCCTCCAGGCTCAGTAATTCTGCATCAAAAATATTTCTATATAATCATTCCTTTTTAAACAATTGTTCAAATAAAAAAATGGTAGAGCTCTTGCTATATTTCTAGGTGAGAACTGCATTGACTTAACAAAGGAAAAATAAATGTTTCTGTCTGAGTTTTGGAGGGGTGTGTGTGTGTGTGTGTGTGTGTGTGTGTATCTTATTCTCTTAGCTTTGGAATGCTGATGCCCTGCCCAACCTGGTCAAGCAAGAGGCTGCGCCACAGGTCCACATGTGGATCCCAGAGGAAGTCTGAACGCAGGTAGGCAGGTGCCAGGAAATTCAAAGGCAGATGGATGTACAAAGGCCTTCGTGAAGTTTAGCAAGCAGCATCCTGGACTGGAATAACCAGAACTACATTCTAGTCTGGCCCTGCGTCTAACCACTAAAACTTCAGAAGGCCGTTTACTATTGGTGGCCTTAGTTTACCAAGTTCTCAACTGAGGAGTTTAGTATGGGGTTAAAATGGAAGGTTCATTCAGGGTGTGATATTCTGCAACTCTGAGGGTCTCATTCAGTCCAACATACTATACTTTGGCTCTCCAACCAGCTCCTCTATTTTGTTTGCCCTTTGTGAGGCACTATTTCCGTGGAAGACTTTCAGATGTATTGTTAATTTTTCTGTGAAGTGGAGCAAGAAAGTGGTAAGGAAGACCCTGGCTAATGTGTTTTGATACTGTTTTAATTTTTAGTTACATGCAATGAACAAGGCTAAAAATTCTACAAGGCACTCCGTTTTGAAATATGCTACTTTATTAAACAATTTTGGATTGATCAGTCTTTTAAACATTTGATTCCAATTATAGTCTGAATTTTATAGCAATAAAAAAGTACATGGAGATATAATTTAACTGATGTTATGGGGCAAAATTATTAACATGAGAATAGCCGTAGACTTCCTGCTACCCTGTCTTGCAAGAGACATCCCATACTTAAATTCCAATTCCAGTTCCCCTTTCTCAACATCCTAAAGAAGAAATTCTTGCTGGAAGAGTTACTAAGCAGATCACATAATAATAGGCTGAGTGAGAAGAAAGGAAGGAGAGGGCAACTTGGCTTTGTGGGAGGTAAGGTTGGAGAGCTTACATGACTGAGCTGAGTGAGGAAAGTGACTAGAGTTTTGACATAGCATTTTAGTAAGTTTGTTGTGGAGTAATTACGGATCTCTCAAAGACATAAAGATAAAATTTACTTTTTAATTTTTTTATGGCTGTTGAAATGTGCTTCCTGAATGAAACGCAACTCTGACACCAAGTTATATGACACCGAGCTTTTTGAGGATGAACAAAATTAGAAATCCAGATCCAAAAAGCTTCTAAAATCTTCTCAGGCTTAACTAGGGCCCTTTCTGTCCATGCTTGTCTTTTAACTCGCCCACCCACCAGACCAGAATGTATTAAATGCCTTCAGCTGCTGGAGATGCAAGGGTGAGTTCAATATAGGCTCTTCCTGGGGGAGGCCTCCATTGATTTTGGGCTCGCTTGCAACAGCTCTGGGTGAACTCCAGAGATACCTCTGGCCTGTGGGCTTGAAGAATTGGTTTGTGACTATTTCCAGCTATAAATTAACTGGTAACTTTACTCCCCATTTCTTCTAACCCATCCTTTTCCAAATTCATCCTCCTCTTGAACCACTTTTTCCCCACTTCTGGCATATCCTGTCAATGGGGTCTAGATTGTTCCCAGTCTAACATCAATTTTATTCCATGAAAGGATGAGAAAGCATACTCAAAAAACACTAAGTGCCTAAGTAAAAGCTCCCTTCATTTAAAGCAGGGCATGTGCAATGTTCCAGGAAAGAATGAGCTGCGAGGACACCCATCCAGTCACATCATCTTTCCATGGCAGTGATACTAGGTAAAAAAGACTGATTAATTCCTTCTTTTACTGAATATTTTTGGAATATCTCTAGATATAATGATCATATTTGAAGATCATTTAAGCATGCGTTAATACTTCAACACTGCATTATTTTCTTTATACTTACATTTCAGGATTTTTATTAATAAAGATCTAACTATCAACTAAGATTGTATTAATTTTTAATTAACAGCAATGACAACAACCAACACAATTACAAAAAACTACTTCAGTGGCTTAAACAAGTGAGAGGTGTCTTTTTCTCCTGTAACAAGATGGATGAAGGCAGGCAACCCAGGCTGGAGTAGCTGCACAAAGGATGTTCAGGAATCAGGTTGAGTATCTTCCTGCTCTGCCATCTGTGGTGTGTGGCTTTTGTTCAAGTGATCACAGCATGGCTGCTGTGCATTCAGGAAAGAAGAAAGGGGGAAGAGACTAAGGTTTTCTTTTACCCAGGCTTTATTCAGAAAGGGACAGCCTGCATTGGGCCTTGTGCCTATATTCATTGACAAGACAATGTCACCTGGCCTTCATCTAGCTGCAAGGGAGTCTAGGAAGGTAACTATTTTGCTTTCCAGCCTCTGTAATAGAGGAAAGCAAAAGAAAAGGGTGTTGGATTGAGTGGCAAGAGAGACAACACCTGCCATAGTGACTTATCACATACATAACAATGAATGCAACACACAGCTGCATCTCTCCCTGCAGCCTGCCAAATTATTTTGCAGTAACATGCTAAAACCATGAAGGCAAAATGCTTTATGAACATTATCAGGAGATATATTTCAATGACTAAATTTTCTCCTTCCAAGAAATGTTATTGAAACACTGCTCATTTCTTACTTTGATCCTATACTTGAGATATGAAAAAGAAACCAGCTACCACAAAGGTTTTATCTTTTTTGGTAATCTTTTATAATAATCATAGGCACTTGTTCTCTGTCACCCTTAGCAAACATTTCCATTTCTATCTCCAGCTCTTCTGCTATCTCCAGCTCTTCTGTTCTCACATTTATTTTGTATTTGCAAGCAGGAGCTGTACCTGAATTACAGGAAGGAGGAAATTGCCAATTCACCAGCTGGCTCTGTATTTTTTCTTTTTATATAACACATTTTGTCCTAACTCCGATTTATTGGGTTGAGTAGTTGCATTCGGATAGCAACATGCCAATCATGTGTATCCTGATTACTCATTATGAGCCTTAGGATACCATACAACTTGCTAATGAGCACATTATAATGCTGGCCAGTGCTAATTAGATGATAATCATGTGCATTGCTTTATTTACAGTCTGCTATTTAAATTAATTGGGTATTTAATTGAACACAGTGTGAAAGAAATTGGAAATGGGTTTAGAGGTTCACTGAAGTTACTTTCACCTGCCGTCTCATATGCAGGTGAGATTATTTACTTGATCTGTAAATTTAGAGCAAATCCAAGTGGACATAGTGCTCACTTTATGATGGTACACATGCATATGTAAATTTCTCTCCAAGTGTATTTGAAAACAACCAAATTCTTAATTTTGTATATCCTCTAACATCCTTTTGTACCTTGATTACAGGGAGATTTTGCATGCATAAGAAATATTTAATAAATCAAACCCTTAGTTGGAAATATGAGGTGGGATCCTAAAACAACATGATGAAAATGTTCTGATATTTTCTTAGGATAGGCAACTTATATTTAATTATTGAATAAATATATGGCAAACTGTTCCTAATTATAATCCTATGTATTTTACACTTTCAGGATATAGTATCAAAATATTCCAAGACCTACATTTTAAAATGAGTGTATAATTGCCAAAAATTATAGGCATGGGGGCAGCACCAAATTCAGAGCATCTTTTCTTTTTTTTTTTTTATTTTTATTTTGAGACGGAGTCTCGCTCTGTCGCCCAGGCTGGAGTGCAGTGGCCGGATCTTGGCTCACTGCAAGCTCCGCCTCCCGGGTTTACGCCATTCTCCTGCCTCAGCCTCCCCAGTAGCTGGGACTACAGGCGCCACATCGCCCGGCTAGTTTTTTTGTATTTTTTAGTAGAGACGGGGTTTCACCGTGTTAGCCAGGATGGTCTCGATCTCCTGACCTCGTGATCCGCCCGTCTCGGCCTCCCAAAGTGCTGGGATTATAGGCTTGAGCCACCGTGCCCGGCTAGAGCATCTTTTCATTGAAATAATTTCCTAAGGGCACATATAGAGTAGATCTAGAGTAACTACATAAAAAAGAGTTTTTGGACAAAAAAACTAGAGGCCAATTTTTCTACTTTTTTTTCTCAAACAGTAGCATTTCTAATATATGGGCATCTCGTTCATGTGATTTTGAAATGGACCAAAATTCACCAAGAGTCTCTCTTCAAAATAAGTTCGAAAAATGTGCTGCTTCAACTTTTCCTAAGAATTGTTCATAGGAAAAAAAAATCATAAATGGTTCTTATAGATCAATTGAAAGAAAACTTGTTTTGGGAAAAGGTCTTCAGGAAGCTTAGCTAATATGACTGTTTTTAATGTCATACTGTATTTTGTTACACTAAATAATCTTAGTTATTTCACTTTTGTCAACTCACACTGGTGAATCAAATCAAATGTATGATGTAAAGAATTTTAACCACTTCTGATACAGGCCAGTGTAGCTCTATGACTTCTGACATCAAAATGACTTGTTTGATTCCCCAAAGGTCTTTCTTTCATCCAAACTGACATCCTGCAAAACTGAAGTTTTGCAATGTTTCTGAGTACAGTGTAAGGACACATTCCAATGGAGAAGCTGGGCTCATGTTTTTATAAGATTAGAATTACAGAGACAACTGAGATTCAGACTAGAAAATTCATGCACCTGATATTCTAATTCTGTGTTGTCCAACATAGTAGCCACTAGTGGCTCTTGAGAACGGAAGTTGATAGAAGGTTGATTTGAGCTAAGATGTGCTGTAAATGTAAATGCACCTCAGATTCTGAATATTTAGTATGATAATGTAAAACTCTCAGGATATTTTTATTGATTACATGTTGTGATAGCAATATTTTGGATATATTGGGTTGAATAAAATATACTATTAGCATAGATTTCACCTTTCTTTTTATTTATGTGACTATAAAATTTTGAATTTCCTATGTGGCTCACATTAGTGGCCCATATTATATTTCTGTTGAAAGGCACTGCTCTGACCCATGGAAAGAATGGGTGTTTCCCACTTTTATTCCTTATGTGGTAGCTGACAAGTTATAAACTACCTGTGTGACTTCGAGAAGACTATTCAGCATGATGTATTGAGGTAGCGCTTTATGCCAAGTACCGAGTAAAGCACTGGGGACATTAAGATGAACTAGGCAGTCTCTGCCCTCAAAGACCATCAATAGACATTTTAGTATATGCAGGGAGCTCTGGTCACACAGAGGACAAATGGCTGGAAATAAAAGTTACCAAAATTTGGCAGAAATTCTTCCAGACATCTTTTTACACATACAAGTATGTACAAGCACATGCCAAACACACGTAACAGATGTGTGTATGTATGAGTGTGTGTGCATAGATGATTAGATAGATAGCATACCATCTTTGATGATTAGAAATGGTTTTTTTTCTGCACAATATATCATGGGCATTGTTCCATAAAAAACAACAAATGTAATTCCACATCATTATTTTGATTTCATGATAAACATCATTGTATATATGTACCAAAACTTATTTGACCTTTACCCCATTGTCTTATTTATAGATTCGAGATTTTTTTCCACATGATTGTGGACAATGCAGGAAGAGAAAATTGTGCTCACTTTTTGTGATTAGAAGTTTAAAATAAACTCTGATAAATGGGATCTCTGGTGAATCTATTTCCGGACTCCCTTCTCTTCTGGTGATGTATCTTTCAAATCTATAATAGTTTCAGTATCTATCGTTTGAATTTTTGTGACTACTGTGTTTCTATCCCCTTTTCATTTTAAACTTTAGTTTTTTCAATGAAAGATACATATGTACATAAATCTTTTAGCAATTTCTTTCAGTATTCCCCTTCATCTTTTACAATAAGATGTTTTTATTGCTATTTGTTTAAATGTTTAACTCTTCAGTTTCCATTATGAAATATGAGGACCACAAGGATCCAGTTCTTTTTTTACCCATGTCCTATCCCATTCCCAGCCTACCCCACACATTTTCTTGTTCCTTTCATAGTCTATCCATAATTCTGGTTTAGATCAGTATTAAGCTTTTACATTGATGTGACTTTGTAAATAACATACTCAGTGTAATAAAATATATTTCCTTTTTGTGTAACTTTTCTTTCCCCCTAGAGCTAATAGCTAAAAATCTCCAATCTCACTCTGTCTTTTATTATGCATTGCTAATTTACCCTCAAACTCTAGCAAGGGGTTCTGTCTTCTCTCAGCATTCAAACCCATCAGGCAGTCTAGCAGCTCCATGTTTTTCTGGGGGACATTCCTCTCGGAACCCATTTCCCTGCCTCAATCTGGCTCCTTCCTATGCGTAAAGCACACCTGTAATCCTGTGAGCTCCTTGCTAATCATCCTGGACATTCTCGGCTCCTCGTTCTCGAGTTAGGTCATCTGTTCTTACATCCCATATCTTCCTTATTTCTTTGTCTGTGCCCGTATTTTTAGAAAGAGCCCCTTTTTGTGGCTTCCTGAGAAAAGATGGGGAGTAGGGGTGTTGCGACCTGCATGACTGAGAATGTCTTTAGACCTCTCTCCTTCTTGAGAATAGCTTTGCTACATATAGAATAATTTCCCCTTAGAATTTTGAAGGCAAATCTTCATGAATTTTAGTTTCATTGTCAAGAGGTCCTATGTCATTATAACTTTTTGTTTGTTTTGTTTTGTTTTTTTGAGACAAGGTCTTGCTCTGTTGCCCAGGCTGGAGGGCAGTGGCGCAATGTTGGGTCACTGAAGCCTCAACCACCTGGACTCAAGCAATCGCCCCACCTCAGCTTCCCGAGTGGCTCATGCCACCATGCCTGGCTAACTTTTGCTTTTCTTTTTTTGTTAGAAATGGGGTTTTGCCAGGTTGCCCAGGCTGGTCTTGTACTCCTGGGCTCAAGCAATCCTCTTGCCTCGGCCTCCTAAAGTGCTGGGATTACAGGCATGAGCCACTGTGCCCGGTCACATCATTGTAATTCTTTATCGATTATATGTCACACATTCCCCCTTCTCTCCTGGAAAATATTCTCCTTTTCCCTCATTTTCTAAAATTTCATAATGTGCCCAAATAGGATTTTTATTTATTATATTCAGTGTTGGGTGAACTCTTTCAGCTTGGAAATTCATATTCTTCAATTATAGGAAATGTTCTTAGACTATTTTAAAAAATAATTTCTGCCCCTCAGTTTTCTCTGAACTCTCTGGAACTAGACTACTGACTAATTATTGCACCACCTGAATTGTTACCCTCAATTTTTTCTTTTCTTTTTTTCCCCTACTTTTCATCTCTATCTTTCTGTTTTACTTTCAGAGAACTTTCTCCAACTTTATCTTCCAATCCTTCTATTTTTTTTTTTCCTGTTAACTTTTATTAACTGGGGTTATGAGGAGAGTCTGATAACAACACAAACACATTATGAAAACATTAGGAAATTACATAAAGACTTGCAATAAGTTTAAACAGAACAAATTAAGCCAACCCCTTGGTCTTCTGAGAAACAATGAGGTAAAATTGCAGAGACCAAATCTTTGTCAGCGATAGAGGATGCAGGTTAAAAATGTAGACATCATCGCCCCCTGGTGTTGTAAAATAACATGCAATGCTATCCATTTTTGAAGCTGTAATCTTCTCCCTTGTCACTGAGCCTCAATTATTTCCCCAATTTCAAGCCCTCTTTAGTCAATCTTTTCCCTCTCATCAATAACTTTCAAGTATCTTATTTGAAAATATAATTTGTATTAATTCCTCTTTCAGACTCCATAAATTCCTTTCCGGGATACTGGCCACCCCCCAGCACAAGAGTCTATGCTCTTGCTCTTATAAATGCAAGCCAAAACAATAGCTTTAGTCTTTTTTAATCAAAATTAGAGGACTAGCGTGTATTTATTGCAAACTTTATTTCCTCTAAAAGGCATCTTTACTCTGCAACTTGTCATTGCCATTTTTCATAACCAGAATGCATTCCTTCACCATCTGCCTCCTGACTTGGCAACCATCAAGAACTCTGGCCTGACCAGTTAACTTGCTAAACCATCTTTGCTGTTATATACCAGGAAACACTGGAAAAGAGATATAAATAATAAACCTCCATATCCTAATGTCCCAGCTTAATTTATAGGCAGAATTCCATTTGTTGGCGAAGGGAAGAAAAACCATCTACGTAGAGTGAGCTTGGAAGGAAACTTGAGTAAGGAGAAAACATGATGGCAGGATAGGTCTGTGGGAACGGCGGGTGCAGTGCTGGTTTTCATTTCTGTGACAAGAGCTCTTTTTCGTATGTTCATTTTTATTGATTTCTGTTTTTATTTAAATAGATGGAAATATCTTATCTTGACTCATTGAATACATTTATTACCAAGTTTTGAGTGTTTTCCTAATCACTGCATTGGCTCTGTTAGTTCTACTTTCCTTTGTCCAGCTGTCCTATTGTTGTTTTTGCTTTATATGTTAAAATACTTTCTCAGTGTCTGGTGGTCCTTGGAAGTCAATTTCCATGCAAGAGGGAGACATCGAAAAGCCTGGAGAAACTCTGATTGAGTGGGTGCTTGTTGACTGACAGGTGGGCTTCATAGGAGGGTAATATGGCCGGAAAATTTTCTTAGGATTCCAAGGATGGGGTCCTTGATTTCTTTTCTTTTCTTTTTTTTTTTTTTTCGCTCTGTCGCCCAGGCTGGAGTGCAGTGGCGTGATGTCGGCTCACTGCAAGCTCTGACTCCTGGGTTCACACCATTCTCCTGCCTCAGTCTCCCAAGTAGCTGGAACTACAGGCGCCTGCCACTATGTCCGGCTAATTTTTTTATATTTTTAGTAGAGACAGGGTTTCATCGTATTAGCCAGGATGGTCTCGATCTCCTGACCTCGTGATCTGCCCGCCTCGGCCTCCCAAAGTGGTGGGATTACAGGCATGAGCCACAGCGCCTGGCCCAACCTCTTTTCTTAGATTGGCCAGTTTCCCCAGAAAATCATACTTCAGTCTCCTGCCAGAGGAGAGGGGCTGCAAGTTCTTTTGTTCATACACAGCTTTACACTCAGTCCCCCTGTCTCTTGTATGTTAGCTGCCCCTTCAACTGCACCTTGTGTCTCTAAGGGCGTACCTCCCTGTGAGCCTCCTCAGAGGGGTAGTATTCAGTCTCTCGCTGGAACTGGGGAAAAGCAGCCATCCTGCTGCAGGCAGGGCTCTGCAATTCTGTTTCCATACAGGCTTTTGGCCCATTCCTCTGACTTCAGTTCCTCTGTGCCCTTGCCTCCTCCTTCCAGAAGGACCCAGTGTTCTTACATCTTGAACCTTTCTAAGGGTCTGTGGTACAAAACAGGACGTTTCTAGGCTCCCCGACTAACAGGTTACATTTTTGTTTTCTCTCATCTTGTAACTCTATTATCAGTTGTCCATTTGCTTTCTGGCTCCCAAGATTTTGCAGGTGGCATCACTGTGTTTTCTTCATTCTTCTTGATTCCTGCCACCTTTAGTTCTATGTCATTATGTGGTGTTTTGAGGGAGCAGGGGCAAACGACTGCTTTTCTGCCATATTTACTTCCTTTTTTGTATAACACCTAATGAAACTACAGCAAAGTAAAGTGTACTATTTTCATTTCATGAATAGAATTTTGTAGAAACTGAAAACAACAATCAGAATGCAGGGAGGTGCTGAGGAGTACAAGGCCTGGGAGAGAGTCCCCTGCTCCAGCCACACTGGCAGGTTCTCACAGTAATAGTAGCTTCGCCACCCCTACACCCACTCTGAAGCTGAAGCATAAATCAACAGCCCTAACTGGAACGTCCGTGCCAATGCTTTCCCTTTCTGCCTCCGTCAGCCTGAGAGCATCCACCCCTTCCCTATCCTCAGCCTTAGAGATAAAGGAAGGTGGTTTGATGTAAAAGACAACTTTAGTCAAGAAACACAGCTGGTCTTCAGTCCTTCTGTTCTTTTCAAATTTGACCTTGGTCAAGCTCAAGAAATGTTTGTTGAATGCCTGTTATAGACCTGCCTCTGTGTGCACTGAGGTTTCAAAAATGCAAGACAGTTCTCTGTCCTTGAGGAGTTCAAAGTCTCACTTACTCCCTGATGTCTCACAAAGTCCCACATATTAATCAGGACTGGCTCCTGCACAGAGAAGCACTAAGTGGTGGCTGAGCTGCCACTTGACATTGGGTTTTCCCTCACATGGACCCTAGTTTCTTTCATTTTCTGTATATACATCTAAAGCAGAATTATTATGGAAGGTCATTAGAAATTAGGTTGGATTCTGATGTATGACAATGACTGTAAAAGTAAAATATTAACATTCTTCTTTAAAGAAAAAACGATCCCAGCAGGAGGGACTGCTGGGATCGTTTTTTCTTTAAAAACAACCCCTGTAACTGGTGCATCACGTGTGTCTGAGGTTCTTGCATTGGGTCAACTGATGGGGGATCCTGTGGTGACTAGTTTGTAGTAGGCTCCTTTTTGGGCCATCAGTTCTTCGTGGGTTCCCTTTTCAATCACCACCCCCTGTGCCATGACAGCAATGATATCCGCATTCTGGATGGTAGACAAGCGATGGGCAATGACAATGCAGGTCCGACCCTCTCTGGCTTTGTCTAGAGCAACCTGCACCGTCTGCAAAGAGAAGATGGAAAGTTAATGCAAAGATGCATGATTGCTCCCCAGTCCACCATCATGAGAGTTCAGTTAACATGACCTGAATAACAGTTCTATACTTGAGGGCAAACCCAAAGGTTTGACGTAAGAGAGGATTAAGTAAGTATTCTCTGAATGCAATGCATCAGTGATTTCAATGGCAGTGCACAGGCTGAGGAATTTCAGTGGAGCAAGAAGGAAGCAAACTATGAAGTCCCTATGTAATTTTACAATATTTGATGGTCTAGCTTCCTGAAATGAAACGAAGAAAACAATGGAGGGTGGCAGTTAAGTGGCCGTTCCTGATACTGCTCTTCATTGAAGACGTTTTAGCTCTCTCCAAAATGGAATCCCAATTGTTATGGCATTAATTGTACATTTTAAATTTCATAATTGTGTTATGCTCAATTGCATCTTCTTTCATGCAAACCACACATCAGATATTACCTCTTTCTTTGTGTTGTATGTGGCCTACCTTCTCTGTCACATACCTTTAGAACTATAAAATATTTATAACAGATAATCTAGATTATTTCACTTTATTCAAGAAAGGTGATCATTTGCCTTTGGAAAAAAATGTCACTTAGCCTAAAGAATCTTAAAAACAATTCTTATTTTAAAGGTAAAATATTTTATTTGAAGCAATTTTATATTAAATCACTTGCTCTAGATAATTGTCTTTTGGTTCCATAAAGTATTGCCAATTTCTACTGTTAATAAATCAGAAAATTGAAAACAATGCCATTTTATAAGGACAAATTTTACAGCCAAAGACTTATTTGTAATGATATAAGACTTTAGAAAATCAGTACTTACCTTTTCACTTTCTGTGTCTAAGGCAGAAGTGGCTTCATCTAGTAGCAAGATTTTAGGATCTCGTACAATGGCCCGAGCAATAGCAATACGTTGTTTCTCCCCTCGAGAGAGTTGAGACCCCTGGGACCCAACGTTAGTTTCATATTTCTGAAAAAAGTATGGTAAGTTTGAGAAATAGAAACAGTTATTGCTCCTGTGCTGTACAGAACTCATGTCAAGTTCTCCTCTGTAATTTAAATTATTTATTTGTTGAACTAGAGAATAGTGAGTGAATCCTCCTATAGGATGAAGGATGTCAAATCCACTTAGGAATATAAGAAAAACATGGAATTTGTGACCTTTGATGTGGGAAGCAAGGGGACTTTATTCCTCATTTCTGCATTTCTTTTAGGTTTATATTTTCAATCTCCTCCCTGTGTCCAGGTAAGAGCCCATATATATGAGATCCTCCTTGATTTGAGACTGTCTGATTCTAGACTCTTATCTGGAAAAATCCTTCCAAGACGGACTAATCTCAAGAATGGAAATGTCTTTGTGAGATCTTCTGGTCCACTTCTGTATTAGGGAGGCGACAATCTGGAACACAGCCCTTGGTTAGAAGCTCCACTCTGCTGCTTACTAGCTTGTGTTCATGAACAAATTATTTATATTTTTTGAGCTGGCTAGTCATCTGAGGTGCAGTATTAACACTCACTTCACATATTTATTGTGAGTTTTAGATAAAATTAGGAAGAAAAATCACTCATGCCTGGCATGGCTACATAAAAATTAGTTAACACTCACAGAGTGTTTACCATAGAGGTATTGTGCTAACTATTCTAGCTAAGTTATCATTTAATACACACAGAAACCATACCCACCCTATCTTTTTTAGATTACAAAACTTAGGCACAGGGAGGTAAGAAAATGGTGCGAGGACAAGTAACAAGCAGTGAAAGTGAAATCTGAATCCAGGTGAAGGTGAATCTGTCTCTCCTTTGAGTCCCTTGACTACTGCTCTTCCTGCCGTCCACAACACGAGCTGTTTCCTTCCCCGGCTTCCCTTGCCTCCTGATGAAAGCTCCATCAAGCCAGGTGAGACCCATGAAAACCTGCTTTGTCCTTGTGGAGACAAAGCGCTCAGAGAAGGGTACCATGGGCAAGTCTGTATGAGGACAATGTAGTAAACCAGCTCCATGCCAGTGCCTCGCCCCAAATGAGTAGGTATTCAATAAGGGTTTGTGGGATAAATGAGTCTCCCAGGAGACACACGAGCTTTGCTTTTGAACTCTGGATTCAGCAAATAGTAATTTCCATGTGCTTATAGATTGGGCTAACAGGTAAGAACCGGGCCAAGAGCCTAACACTTAGGAGACTGTGAAAAGAGCAAACAAAAAGCCCTCCACAAACACCACAAAAGTTATAAACATAACCACTTATAAAGAAAAACAATTTTCCCAGGGATATTTTTAAAAAGTAAGTAGAGAAGGTAAAAGGTAAAATTTGGCCCTACAATTTGGTTTCCATGTTTTAATTTTTCTTGTGATCAAAACTAAGAGGGACTTTTGGTGGATGGGAAAATGCAGAGACAATATTGTGTGAAATCTGGACTTGGCTCTGGCAAAGTAAGAGACATCAAGGCAGGTGCAACTTACCCACCACCCATGGTACACACTACCAGGTAATGAAATAATGATGATGGCAGTAACATCAGCGGCAGCTTTCTTTGTGTGGCTATTAAGTGTGTTTTCTTCATTTTAATGTTATTTTCTTGCATTTTGCAGATGGAATAGAAAATCTCAGAAAGGATAATTGTCCCAAAGCTACGAAGCTACTAAGTGGCAAAGCTTGGATGCAAGCCCAGGTCAGCTCCAAATCTCAGGCTTTTCCCCACTGTGCTAAACTAAAGCTCAATGCACAAAAAAATTCAACAAAGATAGCATCTGTTGCATTGGGCAATACAATACTTTCCAAAATTAAAGAGTATGTTGCTGAAGGATATTTCTTTTGCTTAAAAACTAAGACAGTCTGGGGGCACTGTGAAATAAATTGTGTACCCTTTGACCTTCTAGAGCCACAATCATAATACAGATTGAATATTTCTTATCAGAAATGCTTGGGACCAGAAGTGTTTCAGGTTTTGGACTTTTTCAGATTTTGGAATATCTGCATATAATGAGATATCTTGGGGATAGGACTCAAGTCTAACCACAAAATTCACGTTTCTTATCTACTTTATACACATAGCCCAGAAGTAAATTCCTATAATATTTTTAATAATTTTGTGATGAAACAAAGTTTTGACTGCATTTTGACTGTGGCCCATCATATGAGGTCAAGTATGAAATTTTCCACTTGTGGGATCATGTTGGCACTCAAACAGTTTTGAATTTTGGAAAATTTTGGATTTGGGATTTTCAGATTAGGGATGCTCAACCTGTACACTTTGGTCGTTCTACTTCTCCCCATCCTTGTCTCCCACAGGGAATGGCTCTGACTTCGTACTCACCTCTGGGAGTGACATGACAAAATCATGCAGCTGAGCCTGTTTTGCAGCTGCTATGACTCTTTCCACGGGAATTTCTTTGGTGTTGTCTCCATACTTGATATTGTCCATTATGCTACAGGCAAACAACACTGGTTCCTGGGAAACAATTCCAATGTTTGAGCGGAGGAACTGGATATTTACTTTTTTGCTGTCATGCCCGTCTATCATCTGCCAATAGAGGAGATGACAGGTCATTAAGTTTTCAGAATTTCAGCAGCAAGGAAAGTTCATATTCTAGCGTTAGGTGTTATGCAGGACATTTGGTTTGCTTAACAGACAGCAATCCCAAGGCTAAAATTACGGAATAAATTATGCTGCCTTTGACCTCTGGATGTAATGTCTATCAGGAGTGGCATCCATGTTAACACTAATCAGACTATGGTCCTATTTATTTCCTGAACTCTGGCTCTACAGGTGAAACAAATGAGAAAGACACTCAGGTATTCAGGTAAGAAACAACTTCCCCTTACTTTGGTGCAGCACACTCTCTACAAATATACAGGGTTGCTCTATTTTGAGACTCATGAGTTATGGAAAGGATTTTTCTCTGGGAAGCTTTTGGGCAATATAAGGGTCAAATCTGTTTTCTTGATTTTACTAACGCCATTCTCCGAATAACTGAGATAATAAAACCAAGTAAAAAAGGAATACATTTATTCACTTAGTCAATCAACAAACATATATTTGAATCACCTGCCACAAAGCACCATCCTAAGCAGTCTATGTCTGCTACGTAAAGAAAATATTATCTCTGTTTCCTAGGAACTCACAGTCTAGTTAGGCAGTGAAGTCCAGGGACTTGAATATCTACCACACGAGCTGGTTCACAAAAAAGTCCTAGAATAAATATTAAAGGCACAGTATGCCTAACGTACTACTGTAAAGTATTTGGCCCTATTATTTCAGAAAAAATAGTGATAAATGGTATGAACAGATTATATTTGAGATAATTTCTAAGTAATGGAAAAAGTAAACACTATTAGAAAAAATATAAAGCGTTTCTCAATAACAATTAGCCCTGGCTTATCTTGCTCTACTCATTTTCCATAGCATTTAAGTCTGCAAAACACAATTTAATAATTAAACACTGGGGCTGTTCGCTCATTCTTCTAAATGTGCTACATTGTAAGCTCCTAGAAGACAGAAGACACCTTTCATGCTCCTTAGAATCTCCCACAGGGCCTCATGCAGTAACAGGCACATCATAGGCATCCAAATAAATGTTGAAAATATTGAATGCCTGCATTTGGTAGCTTAAGAGTGAAGAGGACTTTGAAAAAAACTTTTAAAAAGTGGTAGGTTTTCTGCTTAAAATGTATGTAGAAATGTTTTATGATGATATAACAAAATATACTGAGCCTATGAAATGCAAGAAGTCATAATGATTTCCTTATTGGCCTTGCTTTCTACCTGTGACCAAAACATTCACTGGGCATATTCAGATAAATATACTTAATATACATGTTAATGTTGGAAAAGTAAATATGAGGGATTCAGTTTCCTGTATCTTGCATAGTTCACAATCTATGTTGGCTGGAGGCATGACAGAACTGACATTTTGGAAAATTGAACTCTCTGACTTATTGGAATTATACCTCTGGTTACAATGGGCTTTCTAGGTTCATCGGTTACCAAATACCTTCAAACAAATTAAAATCTTTATACCTCAACTTAATAACAGAAGTGATTATAAATTATAGGAAATCAACACTTAGTCCTTATTTTTATAACTTCCTGGATTCTGTCAATTTCTGTTTGCTTGTTTCCTTGCTTTGCTTTATGCAAGGAAATCTTTAGTTGCCTCTTTCAAGTTTTTCTCAGCATGTCTTTTCATAATGTTATCTGTCCTTATTACACTGAAGATTATACTATTCGGGGAAGTCAGAAAGGCCACTTTCAAAATATTAGCATTAAACAGTGAATCAAGTATGGAGCAAAATAAAACATTTTCAGACCCATATCTATGAACAATTTCTTAGAAAATTGCTTGTGGATGAGCTCCAACAAAGGGGGGTGAAAACTATGAAAAGGGAATTTATGGGAACTATGAAATAATGGATCTAATCCAAGGAAATATCACAGGGAACTCACAGGATGACAACTGTTCAACAGGCAAAGGTTGTAAGTGACAGAAATGAGGGAATAGATGGCCTGAGAGGGACACTGGAAGAACACAAAGGTTTTCATAAAGACAAAAAATATAAGAAAAAAAGAAACCTTTCAGAAAAACAATCAAGAAAAAATATAATACAAATGTAACTCACTATTTGACTAAGGGATGAACAATATTTACATAATCATTTAAAAAGCTGTCAATTGATTTTCAACTTTTAGAATCAACTTAGAGTGAAAGCAGGAAAGAAATATTATAAACAGGATGTGCTGTGAATTCTTGATAATAGTGCAGTTAGAACTTACGAGTTAAAAGAAGGGTGTAAGAGGTGAAAATAAAGGTAGGATTGCTAACATTTTTATTTTAGAAAGTGAGAATTCAAGAGGAACTATCTACAGGTGGTGGAAGAGCAACGGAAGCAGATCAGAAGTTTACAAATTTATAAATAGAAGGTCTAAAAAACGATATAACTATATTGGGAGGAGGTAGGAAAAAGGAGGGGGTGGTGAGGGTAAGTAGATTTTTATCTTTTGAGAATAAATCACAGAGAGTCTAAATTTGTTAAATCATGAAACAGCAGGAGCACATTATTTAAAGGCATAAAAGTAATAATCGGCAGATCAAAAAACATCAAGTGGTCAAAGATAGTTGCCTTTGGGAAGAGAAATGTGGAGTGGGAGTGTAAGCATAAAGCAGGGGGGTGACTTTTCATTATAAATGTTTATTATTTGATTTTGTGACCTTCTGCATATATTACTTTTAAAGAAAGAAAAAAAGGACAGAAAAGAGAAAGAAATGTTATGAAAAATAAATAGCAAAGCTATTCACCAAAATTTCAAATATCCTTGCCAAAGATTTATGGTACATGGCTCTCAATCTGAGTTCCTTGCCTTATTTAGATTTCAGCTTCTTGAACAAGGATTGTCTTAGATCTTTTCATGCTAAATCTCCTTTCTTGTTCATTTATCATTATTTCCCTTATCACTCTACTTTTTTCATTCCTGGTCATTAGTTTCCTGATTAGTCTGCACTTTCTGCTCCATTTACGGGTAAATGAATGCTTCTATTAAATACACTCATCTCCAGCTTTGCAGTGTGCCCAGTTTTCTTTGCCTAACTGGTCAGCAAGCCATCTGGAACTGGGGAAAATCTGACATTAGAAATTGTGAGGGAGAATCAGGTGAAGCAGCAAATGACTGGGAATGGAAAATATGCATGGGGTAAGTGCCTAAGGCAAGCATTTTAAAGTGAGTCTGGCAAAGCAAAAACTTGAAGCCAAAAACTTGGAAAGAGTCTGCAGAAGGCAAAATTCTCAGAAAGGTTGCGTGGCTTACCACCTTTCCTTGATCAGGATCATAGAAACGTTCCAACAGCTGAATGCTGGTGCTTTTGCCACATCCACTGCTCCCAACAAATGCCAGTGTCTGCCCTGGACTAATCGACACCGAGAGACCATTCAGAACTTGTGTGTCAGGTCGAGAAGGATATGTAAATTTACAATCAACAAAATCAATCTTCCCCTGGAAGTTGTCCTGTGGATGGGAGGATCAAAATTAGAGATGCTCTTACTGGAGCCTAGAATATTGAAAACACACCTAAATCTTGAGTTTAAAATCCCTGCTTGAGATACCTTCAAACCATGCTGCCAAAATGCAAAGTATAGAGACAGCAACTTAATAAAAGGACATTCCATTTTCTATTCTGAAAGATGTAGTATAAAGGAAGGCTTGGGCAACAAAATTAAAGACATTTGACTCCCCCATTCCCAGTCTAACCTAAGGGAATTTTCTTGCCATCCATTCCTGATGTTCTGAATAGAAGAGAATAGCTGGAAGATATTAAATCACAGAAGCCAGTAACTGTCCAAACCCTATAGCTTTGTTCCCCCAAAGACTAAAAATAATGTTACACTTAAAACGACCTAGAAAGAAAGTTACCTGAGGTCTGTACTGCAAAGGTGAATACTTTCTATTGTACTTTGGTGTGCTTAAAACTCTCTAACCTATAAACTCTAGAAATGGATAGACATTTAACAGACCACACAGAAACTTTACATTTACTGAACTGAAGGAGAAATTTTACCAATTTAGAAAGATAACAGAATTTAGCTTAGCTTTACTGGTGTTTATGTTTGCTTTGCTTTCTGGAACATACTAAAATTTTAAAAAATAGGTAGAGAAGATTTAAAAATACGTATCTATCAATTAGAAGAAGATATTTTGTTGAGATTGAATTAATTTTCTGGACATCCACATAAGCTAAAACTTGAATCAAGATGAACATGAATTAAATCAACATTATTGGACAGGAAGAATTGATTTTTCTAAATTCCGTATCAGAATATCAATAGAAAACACAGTGGTTAGGTAGATCTCAGAGGACAACTGGCTTCATTCATTCAGGAACTAAGTGTATTTTATATTACACAGAATTTAGCATTCATTGAATGTCATTGCCTTGTTCAAATGCCAGCTTTAGGAATAATTTTTGATGCTAATTTACTTTATTCCTTTTTAGGTATAAATCTACTGTGTGTCCACTCCGAGTATGTATGAATGAACCCATATACAGCGGGAATTTAGAAGCCAAGTGGTATTGTGTGGCCATCCCTAATGGCTGTCCTGCACACACACACACACACACACACACACACACAACCTTACCCCTTATCAATACTTACACATTTTATTTATTTACTTTATGAGACTTTAACTTCTGGGGTAGATGTGCAGAATGTGCAGGTTTGTTACATACGTATACACATGGTGGTTTGCTGCACCCATCAACCCGTCATCTACATTAGGTATTTCTCCTAATGTTATCCCTCCCCTACACCCCGCCATCCCCTGACAGGCCCCAGTGTGTGATGTTCCCCGCTCTGTGTCCATGTGTTCTCATTGTTCAACTCCCACTTACGAGTGACAAGATGCAGTGTTTGGTTTTCTGTTCTTGTGTTAGTTTGCTGAGAATGATGGTTTCCAGCTTCATCCCTATCCCTGCAAAGGACATGAACTTATCCCTTTTTATGGCTGCATAGTATTCCAATACTTACCCATTTTTCTCCTGCACTACTGTATACACTGATTGGGGGTTGTCGGTCCAGCAGTTCAAAAAAGCGTGCAGCTGATATTTTAGCTTTTGCATAACTTGGGGTGTAAGAGAAGGTTCTTCCAAGAGCTGTCGCACTCAGTACAACTGCAGAGATCACCCTGTAACCAGACAGACACACAGGCAGAAAGCAGGGAGGAGTGGTTGGTGTGATGAGCTGAGGGCAGAAATTTGGGGATCTAGCCCTGGTTCTGCTAGGAAAGGACCAAATATACTTGAGCAAGTCACTTTAGATTTGTCTGGGAATGGGGAGGGTGCTGTTTAAGAGATCAGCAGTTTTCAAACTGTGTTCTATGAAAAAGGGGTAAAGAAGAGGACTGAACAAGCATGAAGGGGAGAGCTCAGACCTCCAAACCTTTATTTGACCACAATAGCTTCTTTTAAGAAAATTGTTTGAGGGGGAAAAAGACTTCTGAAGTTTTTTTTTTTTTTTTTTTTTTTAAAGAAAAAGCAGGCTTGAAAGATCACCAGATTGAGCTAATTTTTCTAGAATTATAACAGTTTTTTGAACCTATAATAGGTATATAAAAGATAATGATTGATGATATAAGCTTCAGTTCTGTACCAGGTATGTATATAATTTATGCTTCAGAGAGCAAGACAGATGAAATTGCCTGTCTCCTTCTTCTTGTGTTAGCCTCTAACTATATTCAACATTTACTTAATTAATGAGAGTGAGTGAATGAATGAATGAATGATAAATATAATGAGAGATAACTCTGTTGCTGTACAGACTATGATGTGAGTAGTAGCCCCCAAAGCTGTTCACCTGCACCGTCATGCACAGAGGGTCTGCCTGGGATGGGGATAGGGATAACGGACGTGTCCTTGTGTGTCACACTGCTCAGTTCTTAAGCAGGAATTGTTTTAGGCCAGAATTGCAAATCCAAACATCTCCAGGAGCCCAATTTAAAGCCTAAGGGAATGAAAAGCATTTGAAATGAAATGGAAAATGGTGGAAGATGACCTTCCAATTTTTAAAGTGAAGCCAGAAATTCAGAGTTTTCCATAGTCCCAGAATTTTTTTTTTTTTTTTTTTTTTTTGAGATGGAGTCTCACCCTGTCACCCCAGCTGGAGTGCAGTGGCATGATCTCAGCTCACTGCAGCCTCCGCCTCCTGGGTTCAAGCGATTCTCCTGCCTCAGCCTCCCGAGTAGCTGGGATTACAGGTACACACCATGACACCTGGCTATTTTTTTTGTATTTTTTGTAGAGACGGGATTTCGCCATGTTGGCCAGGCAAGTCTCAAACTCCTGACCTCAAGTGATCCACCCACCTTGGCCTCCCAAAGTGCTGAGATTACAGGCGTGAGCCACCGCGCCCAGCCTGTAGCCCCAGATTTTTACACATTGGCAAAAAATTATTCTAAAACCTTAATATAAACTAAATAAAAATAAGCCAATGGTTTGCGTTTTTTTCTAATTTAGATTAGTAGCTTTAAACATCAAAGATTTAGAAAAGAGAGACTTTCCTAGCTGGGTGGGTGTAGTGGAGCGGGAGAGAAGTGCTGAAAGAGATACCAGGTGAGAAGGCGGGACTCATGGCTAGAGAATGAAACCCAAGAACAGATTCCTATAGGACCACTTTTCCTAATGCCCTCCAAACCTTTCTCAGACCGTCTCCACCCTTACACCTGGCCCTCTCCCCGACCCATATACATGTGTACCTCATTCCCCAGTACCCTGACTCCCTTAGGCTTTCACCTCTGGAAATGTGAGAAATTGGACTCAAAGCTAATCTTATTAGAAAAGCAGGCTTTGGCTCTACGAATGGAACATCATTTACCTGTATGGCCTATGCTGTCTCTGCCTAGGAGCAGTCAGCTGGGAACATGCCCTCTTTGCAAGAGAGGAGTTCAAATCAAACAGTTCTTTATGAACTATCTTAGCCAAGGCCTCTAGATTTTCTCAGCATTAACATCTGTGGCAGATTGTTCATAAACAACGATCGTATTAATTCACACTATCATGCATCCCTTTGCAACATGACTGTTTTACTCCTCTCATCAAAAAGTGGATTCTATTTTTTTCTATTCCTTAAACCTGGGCTTGATAGTATGACTTTCTTTGGCCAAACAGAAAATTAGAAAGTCTCTTTGCACGGAGAGACTTGAAAAGTACTTGCACAGTGGGGCTTGCCCTCTTTTGTGGCACTTGGAACTCTGAGGCCATAATATGAAGAAAAGAAGCTCATCTGCTAGACAGGCCATGTGGAGACAGAAGAATACACAGAAGCCTGACTGAATCAGCCCAGGTCAGAAGAACCGCCCTGACGACCCACAGAATCTTGAAAAATAATTAATCCCAGCTATTGTAAGGCACCAAGCTTGGGTTGTTTGTTAAGCAGCAAAAAAGCTAACTGACAGAACCAGGCTATTCCTTCCTTGTGTGTTGATCTTTTCTCATCTTGGCTGGATATTCCTCACCTGAACACGTAGCTGAAATGGAGCCCCTCATTGGGGATTAAGTAACCTCCATATCTGTAGGAAGCAGAATTCGCAACAAACACAATGCACTGGGAAAAGGCAAAGCAGAATCCATAAACATTGGCTTTCTGAATGGCTGTCTTGAGGGGCTTCTCCAGCTCAGTCTCAAGTGTTTCAATGAACCGCCGCTCCTTTCCAATTCCAGCAACAGTGCGGATGTTACTGAGGGCTTCATTTGTAATCTGAAGATCGAGAAAGAGTCTTAGGAATACAAGGGCAGAAATAACTCCTTTCATGACATTTCAATGGCTGCATGGATTAGATGGTGCAAATGGCAGAATGTGGTACAAATCAGAGAATGCATCATCTGGGAATACAAAGAAGTGACTGGAGATCAAACCAACTGGACCACGAGATGATTTTTCAGTTAAATTCAAGTTTCCCTTAATTCTAACATGGCATGGCTTTGTTGCCTCCATTTGTGGTGGAAGAGAGAAGGAAAAATAAAGGTACACAGTTATCCTTGAAAGCTTTTTAGCTTCTTCGTTAATTCACTTGAAATGTATAAAATGGTATCTTTAAACGTCTTCTGAGACAAAAGATTAATAATATACATTTAAAAATTAGATTATATTAGGCCGGGCGCGGTGGCTCAAGCCTGTAATCCCAGCACTTTGGGAGGCCGAGATGGGTGGATCACGAGGTCAGGAGATCAAGACCATCCTGGCTAACACGGTGAAACCCCGTCTCTACTAAAAAAATATAAAAAACTAGCTGGGTGAGGTGGCGGGCGCCTGTAGTCCCAGCTACTCGGAGGCTGAGGCAGGAGAATGGCATAAACCCGGGAGGCAGAGCTTGCAGTGAGCTGAGAACCAGCCACTGCATTCCAGCCCAGGCGACAGAGCAAGACTCAACTCTAAAAAAAAAAAAAAAAAAAAAAGATTTTCTTAAAAAATTAATCTGGCCAAATATTATATAACTTAAATTAGTTTTAGCAGTAAACAAAACTAATTAAATTTATTTGCAAATAATGTTTTAGGAAAAATGAGTATTTATACCTCTAGTGGTAAAACAATACTTTTTTTTCCATAACACTAAAAAATGTTTAAGTTGTATATATTTAGGGGGTATGAGTGCAGATTTCTTACAGGCATATATTGTGTAGTGGTGATATCTGGGCTTTTAGTGTACCCATCACCTGAATAATTAATTTCATATACAATAGGTCATTTTTCAACCCTCACTCCCTCCCACCCTCCCTCCTTTTGTGGTCTTTAGTGTCCACATAAAAGATGTAGACATCTTCTACATCTTTATGTCCATCCATACCCACTAACATAACTTAAAATGAGTAGGAAATGTATCTTTTAGTCTATACTATGAATTTATATTTGTTTTAACCCACACTCTAGGGCAAGTAATCACTGTTTCTGAATTAGGGTCTTACCCTAAAAAGGCAGAAAGGTAGGCCCCTTTGTTCCATTAACATACGAAGTCCTTTTGGCTTCTGCCTACTTGAGCAGAGTTCACATTCCCTCTTTCAAAAGAGACAGAACCTAAGTTATTGTGAATTTCTTAAAAGAGTGTGTATAAGTACGTGTGATTTCTTTCTTTTTTCTTTTCTTCCTTCTTCACTCCCTTCCTTCCTTCTTTCCTTTCCTTTTCTCTTTTCTTTCTTTCTTTTCATTTCTTTTCTTTCTTTCTTTTGTTCTTTCATTCTTTCCCTTCCTCCCTTCCTTCCTTTCTTCTTTTTTTTTGATGGAGTTTTGTTCTTGTCACCTAGGCTGGAGTGCAGTGGCGTGATTTTGGCTCACTGCAACCTCCGTCTCCTGGGTTCAAGTGATTCTCCTGTCTCAGCCTCCTGAGTAGCTGGAATTACAGGAACCTGCCACCATGCCCAGATAATATTTGTCTTTTTAGTAGAAACGGGGTTTCACCACGTGGGCCAGACTGATCTTGAACTCCTGACCTCAGGTGATCTGCCTACCTCGGCCTCCCAAAGTGTTGTAATTACAGGCGTGAGCCACTGGCCTCCCAAAGTGCTGGGATTACAGGCATGAGCCACCGCCCCCAGCCTGTGTGATTTCTTATACTTGAGAAGTGTTTATGCCACCATCCCTCATTTACCCCCGAGGACAAGATATTAATTAGAACACACTTTAAAATGTGTAGCTGAAACCTAAGTGTATCCAAAACCTAAACTGCAGCTCATAATTCTAGTTGGGAAAGACACTTGCCCCAAGCCTGGGGGGACACTAAAGTGTGAAGAGAAAAGGTGTGTGCCATTAAAACCATCATAGCTCCTCTGTATGTGGAAAGCATGGCTCAGGGAAACCATTAGGTTGCAAAAGCCTCGCAGCCAGAACACTGAACTATCCTCCCCTGTAAGTGAGAGTACACCAAATTGGAATGTGGAATGAATCACTACGTGAGAGGAAATTGAACAGGCAATCCTCTGTTCACCCCACTATTTCTCCACGCCGGCTCAAACTCAGAGCCTTGGAGCCTTATTGCCTCAGTCTTTGGGCCAAACATGCATGGAAAGGGTGGTGGAAGGTTCTTAAGTGTGCCTGTCTGTGGGCTGACAGCTTCCTTAAGTCTCCTCGTACTATTTGTTTTTAACAGTTTGTCTGGTAGCCACTCAGCCATGAGGAAAGGGAAAATTAGATGTGCAAGATTACCTGTCCCACCATCTCCAGGGCCTGCTTATCTCGAGAGGCAAATCCTGTCAACATCCTGGTCTGTGTGGCTCCTGATAAAGCCAAGAAGGGAAAGAAGCACAAGATGACCAGGCTTAGCTTCCAGCTAAAGGAGAAGGCAATGATCATGGCCACAGTGACGTTAGTGAAGGAATTGACCATCATCCCAATCTGAGAGCCGGCAGCCTGCAAACCAAAAAGCAATCAACCCATCTGAGACACGCGGTCTCTTTTACCAACTACCATTATACAAAAAGGTCAGATCTTTTATAAAATTGTGATAAAATATACATAATATATAGCATTTTAATCATTCTTAAGTGTACAATTCAGTGGCATTTCACAATGTTGTGTAACCATCACACATCTATACCTAAAGCTTTTAAAATCATGCCCAACAAAACTCTGTATCCATTAAACAGTAACCTCCCTTTCTTCTCTCTCCCTCAAGCTCTTGGTGACTTCTATTCTAACTCTCTGTATAAATTTGCCTACCCTAGGTACTTCTAGAAGTAGAATTATACATGATTTTTCCTTCTGTGTCTGGCTTATTTTGCTAAGCATAATGTTTTCAAACTTCAGCCATGTTGTAGCAGGTATAAAAATTTCATTCCTTTTTATTTTTATTTTTTGTTTATTTTATTTATTTTGGGACAAGGTCTCTGTCACCCAGGCTGGAGGGCAGTGTCATATTATGGCTCACTGTAGCCTTGACTTCCTGGGCTCAAGCAGCCCTCCTGTCCCAGCATCCTAAGTAGCTGGGACCCAGATGCATGCCACTACACCTGCTAATTTCTTAATCTTAGTAGAGATGAGGTCTCACTATGTTACCCAGGCTGGTCTTAAACTCCTAAGCTCAAGAGATCCTCCCACCTTCGCCTCCCATAGTGCTGGGATTGCAGGCATGAGCCACCACACCGAGCTTCATTCCCTTTTAAAACTGAATATTCCATTGTATGTATATATCACATTTTGTTTATCCATTCATCCATTGATGGACACTGGGGTTATTTCCAACTTTTGGCTATTGTGAATAATGCTGCTATAAACATTGGTGTATAAGCACCTTTCAAGTCCCTGCTTTCAATTCTTTTGGATATAGACCTAGGAGTGGAATTGCTGGGTCATATGGTAGTCCTCTGTTCAAAAAATTTAGTTCTTTTAAATGATTAAGTTCTTTTAAATGATGAGCTCCCATAATGTATCTGAAGGCTGAATTAATGAAAAGGTTCTTTATTCATAGCTTATCCAAAGTTCATTATTGACTAATCTCATTTTATGAGTGTCAGTGTAAGAGCAGTCTGTCTGAGATTAATGCAGCCCTAAATATGGGCTACACATGTGTCAGGTACTGATGCATTTGGCTTGTTTGAAGATATCCAGTCATTGGGCTTGAGGTAATATTACTTATTCAATGAAGATTAATTCTTGCTCTATAATTATATTTTTGAAGTTGATACAAGACTGTTGCAAGATACCACTTTGATTCTCATTGAACTTAGCCTGCTCATTGGTACAAAGTTACAGGCTGCTGTAATACACAGCTATGTAGTCAATGAAGATAGATAAAATGGATTCAGTCCCAGTGTAGACAGATAATGGACCACTGTGGTAATTATATGTATACTAATCAGAGTATCCAATGGTTCCAAATCTTCGTTTCAGTTGCAGCTAGGTAGGTATGACCAAAGCTTGGTACACTCTGTAGAGAATACTAGGGTGAGGACAATTACATCACTTCTTTTTAAGATTGTAGAAACATATTATTATTTAAGACAAAAAAATGTAAAACAACCAAAGGTAAGCTGTTAGTCACCATTAGATGCTAAGGCAGTGTTATTCAGGAATAATTTGCATCTTTATATTGAATTGAAGACACAAATGGAATATAAAATTGTGTTCCAAAGCATTCTCATGTGTTAGTGCTAACTTCCTTGGAGACTAACAGGCTAAATCAAGAATTTCTCATTTGTACACCTATGTTCATAGCAGCATTATTCACAATAGCCAAACAACCCGAATGTCCACTGACAGATGAATGAATAAAGAAAACATGATATATCCATAAAATAAACATCCATAAAAATGTAGCTCTGATACATACTATAGCATAGAGAAACTTCAAAAACATCATGTTACATGAAATAAACCAGACATAAAAGGATAAATTCATATGATTCCACTTAGATGAGGAACATAGAGTAGTCAGATTCATAGACACAGAAAGTAGAATGGTGGTTTCCAGGGCTGAAGGGAGGGAGAGCAGGATGGGGAGTTACTGCTTCAAGGGTACAGAATTTCTGTTTGGAATGGTAAAACATTTTTAGAGGTGAATAGTGGTGATGCTTGCACAACAATGTAAATATACTTAATGCCACTCAGCTGTACACTTAAAGATGGTTGAAGTAGTACATTTTATGTTACAAATGTTTTACTGCAATTTTTTTTAAAAAAGAATTTTTGGTTGGCAAGGACTGTCAGGCATTATAGAGTACTTGAAAAGCAACTTTGCAGTTCTTTGGGATATCCTTGCTTCCTTTTACATTTTATTCAATTGGTATTTTTTTAAAAATTAAAAATAATACAGCCTAAGACACAAACAAAACATACATATTTAACAATATATACATATATATTTATTTTTTTCTTTACAAAAAGGACTCATACTCTACATATTACTTTGTACTTTGCCTTTTTTTACTTATCAATGTTACTTAACTATCCTTCCACATCAATATACAGGAACACTTTAAAAAATAGCTGTGTAATATTCCTTAGTATAAATGTATCATAATTGATTCAGCTATTTTCCTGTTGTTGGATATTTGGGTAGTTTCTGGGGAATTTTATTAATTTTTTGGTTAATATAAAAAATGATAAATATCCTTGAACACACATTCTTACACAATAGGAAGGAATTCACTCATGAGAATTCTGGTCAAAGAGTATATAATTAAAAAAAAAAAAGAATTTCTGGTTGGCAAGGACTGTCAGGCATTACAGAATACTTGAAAAGCAACTCTAAAGTTTTTGGGGAGGATATCAATATTTACTATTATTCTCCAAAACATTTGCTTACTACTATTTACTATTACTCTCCAAAAAACATTGAAAAACTTTGTACATTGTATGAGAGTGTCAGTTATTCCCCATCCTCATGAATATCATTCATGATGGTTTTAGGAACACTACACATAATATGGTTATATGAGGGATATTACTATTCATTATAAATGGTTTTCTAGTTTATCATTTGTTTATATAAAAGTTTTGAGTTTATGAAGTCCAACATGTCTACGTCGTAGTTTTGAGTTTTTGTCTTGCTTGAGAGAATTCCCTCTACTACCACTCTTATTTCTCAATGAGCTCTAGCTAATATAATAAGAAAATAAAATAATATCAGTATAAACACGAAAAAAAGATAAAATGATCTTTTTTGCATTTTTTGCTTTGCGGTTATTGTGACTTTTACTAATTGAAGGCTCATGGCAACCCTGCATATGCAGAGCAATTCTATTGGTGCCATTTTTCCAATGGTATGTGCTCACTTTATGTTTCTGCATCACATTTTGGTAATTCTCACAATATTCAAACTTTTTCATTATCATATCTGTTATGGTGACCTGTAATCAGTGATCTTTGGCATTATCATTGTATTCGTGTTAGAGCACCACGAACCACGCCCAAATAAGACTGAAAACTTATTCAATAAATGTGTTTGTTCTGACTGCTCCACTGACTGGCCATTCTCTGTCTCTGTCTCTCTCTCTATCCTCAGACCTCCCTATTATCTGAGACACAATAATATTGAAATTAGGCCAATTAATAACACTACCTTGGCCTCTAAGTGTTCAAGTGAAATAAAGAGTCACACATCTCTCACTTTAAATCAAAAGCTAGAAATGACTAAGCTCAGTGACGAAGGTGTGTCGAAGGCTGAGACAGGCTAAAAGTTAGGCCTCATGCGCTGAACAGGTAGTCAAGCTGTGAATGCAAAAAAAAAAAAAAAAAGTTCTTGAAGGAAATTAAAAGTGCTATTCCAGTGAACACACAAATAATAAGCAAGTGAAGTGAAAGTGAAGTGAACCTTCACTTTCTTCTTTATTGAGGATATGAAGATGCCATCTAGGACATTCATATCTAGAAAGGAAAAGTCAATGCCTGACTTCAAACTTACAAAAAGCAGGCTGCCTCTCTTGTTAGGGGTTAATGCAGCTGATGACTTGAAGTTGAAGCTTACCATTCCAAAAATTCTAGGCCCCTAAAAGGTATGCTAAATCTACTCTGCCTATGCTCTATAAATAGAATAATAAAGGCTGGATGACAGCACATCTGCTGAAAACACAGTTTTTTGAATATTTTAAGCCATTGTTGACACCTACGGCTCAGGAAAAAATATAGCTTTCAAAAATATTAGTGCTCATTGACAATGCACCTAGTCACCCAAGTGCTCTGATGGAGATGTACAAGGAGATGAATGTTGTTATGCCTGTTAACCCAACATGAATTCTGCAGCCCATGGGTCAGTGAGTAATTTTCACTTTGAAGACTTTTTATTTAAGAAGTAACATTTTACAAGGCTACATCTGCCACAGTGATTCCTCTGAGGGAACTGGGCAAAGTAAATTGAAAACCTTCTAGAAAGGATTCGCCATTCTAGATGCCATTAAACACATTTGTGATTCATGGGAGGAGGTCAGAATATCCACATAAATAGGTGCTTGAAAGAAGTTGATTCCAACCCTCAAGGATGACTTGAGGGTTCAAGACTTCAGAGGGAGTAACTGCAGATGTCATGAAAATAGCAAGATAACTAGAATTAGAAGTGGGGTCTGAAGATGTGCTGCATTACATTGCTGCAATCTCATGATAAAATTGGAATGGATAAGCAGTTGCTTCTTATGGATGAGCAAAGTGGTTTCTTGAGATGAAATCCACTCCTGGTGAAAATGCTATGAACATTATTGAAATGATTATAAAGGAGTTAGAATATTACATAAACTTAGTTGATAAAGTAGCAGCAGGGTTTAAGAGAACTCAATCCAATTTTGAAAGACATTCTACTGTGGGTAAAATACTATCAATCAGCATTACATGCTACAAATAAATCTTTCATGAAAGGAAGAGTCAATTGATGAGGCGAACTTCACAGTTGTCTTATAAGACATTGCCACTCTAACCTTCAGCAACCACCACCGTGATCAGTCAGTTGCTGTTAATAAATTAAAATATGTACATTGTTTATTTTTAGACATAATGCTATTGCATAGTTAGTAGAATACGATATAGTGTAAAACACAACTTTTATATGCACTAGGAAGCCAAAAAATTAGTGTGACATGCTTTATTGCAATATTCTCTTTATTGTGGTGGTCTGAAACCAAGCCTGTAATATCTCAGAACTATATCTGGCCTTTTATTATATATCTAGAAAACCCAGTAGACTATGTTAAATTTCTAAAATTATAACTTACAAGAGAGCATGGAAAGTCCTTAAGATAAGTATACAAAAACTAATAGCTTTCATCTCAACTCATTTACAGATATAATTGAGAAAAACATCTCATTCAAAATAGTGGAAAAAATACATGAGAAAAAGTGAGCAAGATAGTGGGACATATTAGTGTAACTATGAATCTTGCTAAAAACTAAAGTCTTGTTTGTATGTCTCTCAGGAAAATTTAGTATTCCCACAATAGCAATCCTACTGTGTATGTATGTGTGTATATGAATTTGACCAGAATAAAAATAAATTTTTAAGAAGAAATTAAAATGAGTGTAAAGTACATTAAAATAATTAACATCCAGGAATAGATAAGAGAATTTTGAAGAGGAAAAATTAGTGTGCAGGGATTTGCCTTACCAGATACTAAAATGTATCAAGTTATAAGGATTAAAACAATGAGTACAAAAAAAAAGAAATAATAAGACATACTATTAGATAGCACAATAGAACGACTATAGTAAATAACTTAATTATACATTTAAAAATAACTAAGAGTGTAATTGGATTGTTTGTAACACAAAGGATAAGTGCTTGAGGGAATGGATACCCCATTCTTCATAATGCACTTGTTTCATGTTGCATGCTTGTATCAAAATCTCTCAGGTACCCCATAAATATATACACCTACTCAGTATCTATCTACAAAAACTCAAAAAACATTATGAATTAAAACAGTAAGTTTTAAAATAGAATAAGTCAAATTGATCAATTCAGACTAGAGTATCTCCAAATAGTTCTAAGTATATATGGGAATTTAATATTCACAATGGGAGGAAATATTTCAAACAAGTGGAAAATGTAATCTATATTTAAAAAATATTTTTGGAATATTTTCTATCGAGCTTCAAGAAAACAAAGCCAAATCTACCTCACACCAATCTTAAGATAAATTTGACCTGGGCTAGCAATCTTATTTTTTAAAAAACAACAAAAGTATTAGAAAAATTCTGAGAAAATCATCTTTTTAAAAAGATAAGTGTTTGTAAGATAATTAGATGCTACTCTCTGAATTCTAGTGATAGTAAATAACCTTCAAAAGCTCCTTGCAGATTGAAGGACACGAAAATAGAAGAGATAAGATTATGACTTATTTATTTAGCCTAAATTTAAGAGTAAGGGGAGTAGACTACAATACTCCAATGATGAGAATGAAATTGGAACAAACTTTCTTTAAGCAGTTACACAATGCATATCAAAATCTTCCAAAATGATTATACATTGATTCAGTGATTATATTTTGAGAACTAAGAAAATAATCAAGGATGTGGCAAGCTCAATGTAAAATGATATAAATTGCTTCTAAGGAGGAAAAAACCTGGGGGAAAAACGTAACTAGAGAATCCTTTAAGACATGACAGTAGATGAAAATGAAGTATTGTGCATTAATTAAAATCTATTGTAGAAGAATACATAATGATGAAAATATGTTCACCTTAGATTATTTTAGGGCAAAAAAGAAAGACTGCAACACACACGTAGAGTGTAACCCTAAGTCTATGGGAAACACATGTGCTTACAGAAAAAGCCTAGATGAATTGAAAGTGAACTATTTATAGGGATTTCCCCCTGAGTAAAAGGATTCCATGATCCACTGAAATTGTCCCATATCACTTTTGGTATTTTTGGTTAAACTGTCTATGAGTTGAGACGTGCTACAGTACAGCACTATCAATCCAGTGAGTTTTTTTCTTCCAAGAGCCTCACAGATCATAGTTTAGTTTTAAAATTGCACTTAAAAAATTTTTTCCTCTGTTTTTGTTTTAAAAAAAATTTATTAACATATTATTTCTTTTTTTAAAATAATTTTAAGTTCCGGGTTTTAAAAAAAATTTTCATAGAAAGTGGGTAGAGATGTTGGAAGGGAAATTTGGCTCTCTTCACTTTAATCCAAACACCTGGTTTTATAAAAGTCTAGCCTCATCACATGTGTAAGCCCTTTGAACAAGGCTGTGGGTTTTGGAGTTTACACACCACAGCTCTGCCTACATTAATCAGAAAGTCAGCTCTTTGATACTTTCAAGATTCTAGATAAAAATCATTTCTTTCCCTCAGTTTCCTGACTGGGCTCCTGCTGAGGCTGCCCAGGACAGCTTCTCTGTTCATAAGGCTAAACCACACTCTGGGGTCCTGTGTGAGTAAGGAGACTTTTGCCCTGTTCCCCCACCCTCTAGGGGGTGGTATTGAATCTTGTTGAAGCTGAGCCTCTGGGCCTGAAAACAATCTCAGAAATGAGTCTCAGGAAAGCTAGACTCAGAGGAAATCCAAAACCCTGACAGATTTTGGTACATGCCATACACTGATTCTGGGCACTGCCTGGGAGACACTGTGCTTTAGTTGCTGTTTGTCAGTGTTAGGAGCAGTGGAAAATGTGACTTTAGGATATCCCCATCCCACTAGTCCCTATTCCATAGGAAACATGCAGGTGATGTCAGAATGCTCTAACAAAAGAATGCCAATGCAGTTAATACATTTCTGCTTCCCCTCCCATAGCTTACCCCTTGAACTTGGGAAGCATCTGTAGCAAGTCTTGTTGTCAATGCTCCAGGGCTATTTCTGAGGTCATCAAACCAGCCAATGTCTTGCCCCAACATTGCCCTGAAACCAAATTTACGTAGCCTTTTTGTTAGGAGCTCCCCGGATTTAGCAAAGGCATATCCCTAAAACATGAAGAAGGAGACTTTAGAGACATTTTAATGAGAAAAGGAAAAATAACTAAATCACTTACTGAAAAATAACATTTCTTACCTGTAGAAATTGGGTGAAAAGAGATACACAGCCCATTGCTACAAAAAGTAGGCACACACCATTGATCTGTGACCTTTGTTCATCTTTATCAGGAAGTGCAAAAGTCTTGGAAAGATAGTAAGCAAGGTAACTTTGTTATTATAAACAATAGAAAAATAAATATATTTATATGTTTAAAATGAATTTTTCTTACCATGTCATTATACATCTGTCCAAATTCATAAAATATACAACACCAAGAGTGAACCCTAACGTAAGCTGTGGATCTGTGATAATGATATGTCAATGTGTGTTCATTAATTGTAGCAAATGTATCATTCTGGTGGGAGATGTTGATAATGGGGGAGGTCATGCGTGTAGTGGGGTAGGGGGTATATGGGAAATCTCTGTATCTTCCTTAATTTTGCTGTAAACCTAAAAGTGCTCTAAAAAAAAAAGTCTTTTAAATCATGGTTCCACTTTAAACATGCTAGTAATTAAATGAAAGTTAGCTATGAATATGATGACGATGTACTACAGTCCTCTGTGGAGTGGAAAACCTGGTGAATGAAAACCAATGGTGATGACTTACAGAATTTTTGTCTTGTTATTCTGCCTTTTTAGGCAATCGTGTTGGTTTTTCATTGACACAGATGAAAAGGATGATGAAATGACTTAAATCATTTAAGTAATAAAGCTGAGAAAGAAGGAAGAAAGGAAGGAGGGAGAGAAGAAGGAAGAGAGGAAGGAAGGGAAGAAGGAAGAAAGGAAGCAAACAGGGAGGCAATGAGAGAGGGAGTCATGAAGGAAAAAGGGAAGAAAGGAAGGAAGGAAGGAAGGAAGGAAGGAAGGAAGGAAGGAAGGAAGGAAAGAAGGAAGGAAAGAAGGAAGGGAGGGAGGGAGGGAATTGAGATCTGGAAATGTTATCTGTGACAAAACTCAAAGTAGTATTAATATTTTGACCTATGTCTTTCTCAATTACTAAATGAAACAAAATATGACTTTCACTCAGGTAATTTGCCAGTTAATTTTATAGAATATACATCATTAAAAAAGAAACTACCAAAGCATTGACTGGAATTGCCTTAGGAGAGAAAAAAAACTTCATTCATCTGATATTGAGGTTGTTGCCTCTAACTCACCAGAAGCTGAAACATTTTCCCACCCCCTAAAAAACTATGGCCATTGTGAGTGGGAGTTTTTAGTGTATAATGCTTAATAAACTATACTCAAACATATTCTGAATTTACAGACATTTGTTCAAGTAACTGAGGATCTTGTTGCAATAAGAAAAATGAAAGAACACAATCCAATGACATTGCCTTGTTGTGAAATGGATTTTGTGCATAACAGAACCTTTTTAATTCAGACCAGGTGAAGGAACTCGGAAGGTCAGAAGAAGTATGCATTAGAGAGCCATACAATAGACCTTTATTCATTTTCCTGAATTAATTTGAGTCACTAAAATAGTGTCAACAAACAGTTGCTCAAAGGAAACCATTTATTCAAAAATATGTACTAAGTACCTACTATTTGCCAAATAAATCTCCTTGGGAACGATATGTACTACTCCATTAACAAATCCTTTTTTTTGTAAAGCAAAAGTAACCCTTTCAAATTATGGCAAATTACAAAGTGGGTAGGAGGGGTTCTAAATTAAAGAAATTTTACTGTTTGTAGGATAAAGTTTCTAGGGCCTTCATGGTGCTCAATACTGGTAAAAGTGGGTTCAGAAAATAGCACAGTAATTCTTCCCAGCATAGCATGACTCGTAAGTTTACAGAGTCTAAAAAGTCAAGAATTTAAAGATAAAGATTTTTAAAATCACTACCCTGAAACCCCAAACTGTGATGCCACAATTCCCATTCCTCCTTAAGGTCACCTTTTATAATGATGATCTGTAGAACCACAGAATTTCCCATTTAACTCTTAGAGATGGAAAATAAAGCCCCAAACATCAAGTTGTTTGTTCAAGTTCATTAAGTTAGTGGTTATTACTGGATAAGAAGATGCCTGTCTTTTGGCTTCTGGTGCAGTGGTTTTCTTCTGGGGATGCTCTTTTAGCTTTTTGCATTACTTACCTTCTCAGTGTTTAAAAAAAAGAGCATTTAGCTAATGGTAAAATTCATACAACTGTCCAATTCGAGATTGGACATCTCTCTATCCACAATCTTTTTTCACAAAATTCTGCTCCACGAGTTCTTTGTATATTCTTGTTGTTGAAATGCAACTCCATAGGGCTATCCATCCATAGATTCCTTTGTTCCTTGACTAGCTGTAGTTTGGGCACACATCTTTGCTATTTTTGTAATGGTAAGTTTGTTTAAGGAGAAAACTAACATTCATCAACCTTTTGCTATGTACCACATGCCAAATGTGTGGATTAACCTGCTCTAACTTAAATTAGGAATTATGATTCTCAAAACAACCCAGTGAGGTAGATTTTCTTGCTTCTTATACAGATGAGGAAATTAATCAAGGATAAATCACTCACCCAAATATATACAGAAAATATACAGATAGTACAGAGTAGAGACCTGCTACAAATCCAGAGCTGGCTGACTCTCACGTCCATTTTTTTTCCCTAGCATGCTACATCCCAATTGCTGTGCTTGGAACATTGGCACATTTTCCAAGTCAAATAGACACAGGGAAAGTGAAGCAGATAAATTATGCCTTACATGTATATTGAGGCTTAGGTAGATTGGCAACTGGGCTCCTAATAAGGCCCAATCATTTGCTGGGTCCATTCCCACAGTGTGGTCTCAATACACCAAATGTGCATATTGTACCCTTTAGGTATGTCAGAAGGAAAATAGAGCAATTATAAACAGACCCACAATTATACCCTGTGAGAAGAAAGCATCATGAGTTTACTAATGAACACATGATAATTATGCAAAGAGACAACCTACTTTACCAGAGAGGAAAAATAGTGGTTTGTTCAGCATCGTTCTCTCAGCAAATATAAACCTGTGAGAACAAGAATGATGAGCAGACTTTGGATTTCATCAACTAGATGCTGCCTACTCTGGTCCTACAGCCCTTAAGTCTCTAAGTCCATCTTAAGGTTTCCGGTTGTCACCAGAAGAAACACAGAGATAAGTGAGAGCTAAACAATGGGTAAACATGGACATACAGGGTGGAATAACAGACACTAAAGACTCTGAAAGGTGGGAGGATGGGAGGGAGATGAAGATTGAAAGATTGAAAAATTTCAATCACCACCAATGACCAAGCAGGTGCTCAAGAAGGACAGCAATTATAGTTGAATCTTCTTTTTTTTTTTTTTTAACTTAGCCATTTCATGGACCACTGGAGCTGGAAGATATCTTAGAGATCACCTTTGTAAATCCTTCATTTTATAGGAAATGGAGACCGGGACAAAGGTATGACATGATCCCAGGGCACACAGGATGTGGTAAGTAACTAGAAGAGCCAGTTTCAGAAGAAACATCTCCTGTTTTCAGCTAAGAAAATGTATCACATTTTTAAAAACTGCTTCTTTTAACTTTCAAAAAATTTTGTCTATTTAGGGGGTACAAGCACAGATTTCTTACATGCATATTGAAGTCTGGGTTTTTAGTACACCCATCACCTGAATAGTGAACATCGTATCCAATAGGTAATTTTTCAATCTTCATCTCCCTCCCATCCTCCCACCTTTCGGAGTCTTTAGTGTCTGTTATTCCACCCTGTATGTTCATGTTTACCCATTGTTTAGCTCTCACTTATAAGTGAGAACATGTGGCATTTCATTTTCTGTTTCTGAATTATTTCACGTAGGGTAATATCCTCCAGTTCTGTTCGTGTTGCTGCAAAAGACATGATTTTATCCTTTTTATGGCTGACTAGTATTCCATGGTATACCATATTTTCTTTATCCAATCCTCTTTTGATAAACATTTAGATTGATTCTGTGTCTTTGCTATTGTGAATAGTGTGACAATAGACATATGAGTGCAGGTATATTTTTGAAATAATGGCTTCTTTCCCTTTGTATATGCCTGTGTGATGGTTAATACTGAGTGACAACTTGATTGAAGAATACAAAGTATTGATCCCCTGGGTGTGTCTGTGAGGGTGTTGGCAAAGGAGATTAACATTTGAATCAGCAGACTGGAGAAGGCAGACCTACCCTTAATCTGCTGGGCACAATTTAATCAGCTCTAAGCGAATATAAAGCAAGCAGAAAAAAAAAAAAATGTAAACGAGGAGACTGGCCTAGCCTCCCAGCCTACATCTTTCTCTCCTGCTGGATTCTTCCTGCTCTCAAACATTGAACTCCCAAGTTCTTCAGTTTTGAGACTTAGACTGGCTCTCCTTGCTCCTCAAGCTTGCAGACAGCCTATTATGGGACCTTGTGATCATATAAGTTAATACTTAATAAACTCCTATATATATATATAAAACGATATATATCCTATTACTCCCATATATATAAAAAATAGGATACATATCCTATAAATGCCTATCTAGCTAAACTCCTATATATGTATATATGTATGTATGTGTGTACATACATATATATATATATATAAAATAGGATATATATACTATTAGATCTGTCCCTCTAGAGAACGCTGTCACTAATACGGCCCAGTAGTGGGATTACTGGATGAAATGGTAGTTCTATTTTTAGTTCTTTGAGAAATCTCCATTCTGTTTTCCATAAAGGTTGTACTAATTTACATTCTCACCAGCAGTGTATAAGCATTCTTTTTTCTCCACATCTTTGCTAACATCTGTTGTTTTTATACTTTTTAATGATAGCTGTTCTGACTGGTGTAAAATGGTATCTCTTTGTGGTTTTAATTTACATGTCTATGATGATTAGTGATGTAGAGCATTTTTTCATGTTTGTTGGCTGCTTGTATGTCTTCTTTTGAAAAATATCTGCTCATATCCTTCACCCACCTTTTAATGAAATTATTTGGTTGTTGCTTGAGTTGAGTTCCTTATAGGTTCTGAATATTAGCATTGTGTTGGATGTAATGTTTGTAAATATTTTCTCCAATCATGTAAGTTGTTTATTCTGTTGACTGCTTCTTTTGCTGTGCAAAAGCTTTTTGGTTTAATTTAGTCCCGTTTTTCTGTTTTTGTTTTAGTTGTGTTCGCTTTTGAGGACTTTGTCATAAATTCTTTGCAAATGTCCAGAAGAGTTTTTCCTAGGTTTTCTTCTGGTATTTTTATAGTTTCAGGTCTATGTTTAAGTGTTCTATCTATCTTGTGTTAATTTTGTAAATGGTGAGCGGTATGGGTCTAGTTTCTTTCTTCTGCATACTGCTATCCAATTTTTCCAGCACCTTTTGTTGAGTAGGGTGTCACTTCTCCAATGAATATTTTTGTTGACTTTTTCAAAGATAACTTGGTTTTAGGTATGTGGCTTTGTTTCTGGGTTCTCTATTCTGTTCCATTGATCTATGTGTCTATGCATACCTTGGTAGTATAATTTAGTCAGTCAAATAATATGATACCTTTAGCTTTGTTCTTTTTGCTTAGGATTGCTTTGGCTATTAGGGCTTTTTTTTTTTTGTTCCATGTGAATTTTAAAATTGTTTTTTTTCTAATTCTTTGAAAAATGACATTAGTAATTCGATACGGATTGCATTGAATCAGTCATTGCTTTGGAAAGTACGGTCATTTTAATGTTATTAATTCTTCCAATCCATGAGCATGGGATGTTTTTCCATTTGTCTGTGGCATCTATGATTTCTTTTATCAGTGTTTTGTGGTTCTCCTTAGAGAGATCTTTCACCTCCTTGATTAAATATATTCCTAAGTATTTTTTTGTAGCTATTGTAAATGGGATTACCTTCATGATTTGGTCCTCAACTACATCAGTATTGGTGTATAGAAACACTACTGATTTCTGTAAATTAATTTTGTATCCTGAAAGTTTACTAAATTCACTTACTAAATTTAAGAGTTTTTGGTGAAGTCTTTAGGGTATTCTAGAAATAATATCATACCATCAGTAAACAGGGATAATTCAGCTTCCTCTTTTCTAATTTGCATATCTTTTATTTTTTTTCTCTTGTCTGATTGCTCTGGCAAGGACTTCCAGTACTACGTTAAATAAGAGCGGTGAAAATTGGCATCCTTGTCTTATCCCAGTTCTTGGAATTCTTTCAACTTTTCCCCATTAAGTATGATGCTTGCTGTTGGTTTTTATGGCTTTTATTATGTCAAAGTATGTTCCTTCCATGCCTAGTTTATTGAGAATATTTATTAAGACGGGATGATGAATTTTGTTGAATGTTTTTTCTACATCTATTGAAATGATCGTTTTTTTCCATTAATATTGTTTATGTGATATATCATGTTTATTGCTTTGCATGTGTTGAATCATCCTTGCAGGCATGGTATAAATCCCACCTGACCATGGTGTGTTATCTTTTTGATGTACTCTTGGATTCAGTTATTTTGTTAAGGATTTTTACATCTATGTTCATCAGAGATATTGGTCTCTAGTTTTCTGTTTTTGTGATGTCCTAGTCTGGTTTTGGTATCAGGTGATACTGGCCTTGTAGAATGAGTTAGGGAGAATTCCCTCCTCTTTGATTTCTAAAATAGTTTCAGGAGGATTGGTATTAGCTCTCTGCATGTTTGGTAGAATTCAGCTGTGAATCCTTCTGGTCCTGAGCTTTTATTTTTTGTTAGGAAATTTTTTATTTCTGACTCAGTCTTGCTATTCATTATTAATCTGTTCAGGTTTTCTATTTCTTCCTGATTTAATCTTGGTAGGTTGCATGTTTCCAGGAATTTATCTATTTCCTCTAAGTTTACCAGCATAGTGTTCATAATAGTCGGTGATAATCTTTTGTATTTCTGTGGTATCTGTTATAATGTCTTCTTTTTCATTTTTGATTGTGTTTATTTGGATTTTCTCTATTCTTGTCTAGCTAGCAGTTTATCAGTTTTATCTTTTCAAAGAGACAATTTTTTGTTTCATTGGTCCTTTGTATTTTTTTGTTTCTATTTTGATTAGTTCTGCTTTGGTCTTTGTTATTTCTTTTCTTTTGCTAACTTTGGGTTTGATTTGTTCTTTTTCTAGTTTCTTGAAGTGCAGTGCTAGATTGTTAATTTATAACCTTTCTACTTTTTTATGTAGGCATTTAATGCTATCAGGTTCCCTCTTAGCACTGCTTTTGCTGTATCCCACAGGTTTTGGTATGTTTTGTTTTCATTTTCATTCATTTCAAAAAAATTTTCTAATTTCCATCTTAATTTCTTCATTGACCCAGTGATTGTTCAAGAGCATGCTGTTTAGTTTCCATGTATTTGCATAGATTCCAAAGTTCTTCTTGGTATTGATTTCTAGTTTTATTTCACTGTGGCCTGAGAAGATACTTGATACGGCTTCAGTTTTTAAAAAATTCATTAAGACTTGTTTTGTGGCCTAATATCTGATCTATCTTGCAAAATGTTCCATATGCTGATGAAAAGAATGTGCATTCTGTAGTTGTTGGGTAGAATGTTCTGTAAATGGCTGTTAAGTTTGGTATAAAGTCCAGTTTATATCCAATGTTTGTTTGCTAATTTTCTGACATGATGATCTGTCTAGTGTGTGAGTGGGGTGTTAAATTCCCCCAGTATTATTGTATTGCCCTATCTTTCTTTAGTTTTGCTTATATTTGTTTTGTGAATTTGGGTGCTCTGATGTTGGGTTCATATATATTCAGAATTGTTACAATGTTTTGTTGAATTTTCATTATATAATTACCTTGTCTTTTTTTTTTTTTTTTTTACTATTTTTTATTTAAAGTCTGTTTTATCTGATATAAATATGGTTACTTTTGCTCAACTTTGGTTTCCATTTGCATGTGTCTTTTTATGCTCCATTATTCTCTGTCTATATGTGTCTTTATGGGTAAAGTGAGTTTCTCATAGTCAGCATTTAGTTGGGTTATATTTTTTTATCCATTCTTCCAATGTGTATTTAAAAGTGGACATTTAATCCATTTACATTTGTAGAAGGCAAATATGGGCCCCCAAAATCACTAAGCTAAAGAGAAAAGTCAAGCCGGGAACTGCTTAGGGTAAACCTGCCTCCCCCATTCTATTCAAAGTCACCCCTCTGCTCACTGAGATAAATGGATACCTGATTGCCTCCTTTGGAGAGGTTAATCAGAAGCTCAAAAGAATGCAACCATTTGCCTCTTATCTACCTATAACCTGGAAGACCCCTCCCTGCTTTGGCTTGTCCTGTCTTTCCAGAACAAACCAATGCTCACCTTACATATGTTGATTGATGTCTCATGTCTCCCTAAAATATATACAACCAAACAGTGCTCTGACTGCCTTGGGCACATGTCGTCGGGACCTTCAGAGACTGTGTCATGGGTGCACATCTTCAACCTTGGCAAAATAAACTTTCTAAACTAACTGGGACCTGTCTCAGATTTTCGGGAGTCACACATTCAAGGTTAATATTGATATGTGAGGCTTTGTTCCTGTCGTATTGCTGATTGTTTTCAAGTTGTTTTATAAATTATTTGTTTCCCTCTTTTTCTGCCTTTTTTTTTTTTTGTCTTTGTGGTTTGATGAAATTCTGTTATGCCATTTTATTTTTTTCTCTTTTTCCTTGTGTGATTATTTTATATGAACTGTGAGTTTTATATTTCAATGTGTTGTTGTGATGGTGAATAATGACCTTTCGTTTCCATGTTTAAGACCCCTTTGAGCATTTCCAGTAGGTCCAATCTAGTGGTGATCATTTTTCTAAGTGTTTGCTTGTCTGGGAAGAGCTTTTTCTCTTCTTCACTTATGAAGCTTATTCTGGCAGGATACAAAATTCTTGGCTGACAGTTTTTTTTTTTCTTTTCAGCACTTTGAAAATGCCATCTCATTCTCTTCTGGCTTTTAAGGTTTCTGCCAAAAACTCTGCTATTAGTCTGATGGGGTTTCCTTTATAGATGAGTAGATGCTTTACTCTTGCTAATTTAAAAATTCTTTCTTTTACTTTGACTTTAGACATTCTGAACATAATATATAATGGTGAATTCCTTTTTGTAATGTGTTTGCCTGGGGAATCAATGGACTTCCTGAACTGGGTGTCTAACAGTCTTGACAGATTTGGGAGGTTGTTACTGATAATTTCTTTAAATATGTTTTCTAAACTTTTTGAACTCTCTTCTCTTTCACGAATACTGATAATTCATAAGTTCAGTTGCTTTATTTAGTCCAAGTTCAGTCACTTTACTTAGTCCAAGACATCTCAAAGGCTTTGTTCATTCTTTTTATTCTTTTTTCCTTATTTTTGTCTGACTGGATTATTTCAAAAGACATGTGTTCAAGTTCTGAAATTCTTATCTCTGCTTGGTCTAGTATTTGATTTAAGCTTTAAAGTGTATTTTGTATTTCCTTCAATGAAATTTTTAGTTTCAGAATTTCTGCTTATTTTTTAAAAATAATATTTACCTCCCTGGTAAATTTCTCATTCATATCCTGAATTGATTTTCTGATTTCTTTGTATTGGTTTTCAGATTTCTCTTGCATTTTATTATCTTTAAAAATCAAGATTTCAAATTATTTACCAGGCATTTCAAGAAATTTTTTTGATTGGTTCTATATTAAAATGTTCTCACACTGTTATTCCTGAGACTGGGTAATTTACGAAGAAAAGAGGTTTAATTGACTCACAGTTCCACATGCCTGGGGAGATCTCGAAAAACTTACAATCATGGTGGAAAGAAAAGACTAGGCAAGCACATCTTCATATGGCCAAAGCAGGAGGAAGAAAGAGTGAAGGGGTAAGTGCTACACACTTTTATCAAATTTTGTGAGAACTTACTCACTATTATGAGAACAGCAAGGGGGAAGTCTCCTCCATGATCTAGTCACCTTCCACCAGTTCCCTTCTTCAACATGTGGGGATTACAATTTGACATGAGATTTGGGTGGGGACACAGAGCCAAACCATATCATTCTGCCCTGACCCCTCCAATAGCTCATGTCCTTCTTACATTTCAAAACACAATCATGCCTCCTCAATAGTCCCCCAAGTCTTAACTCATTTAAGCATTAACTCAAAAGTCTAAGTCAAAGTCTCATATGAGACAAGGCAAGTCCCTTACACCTATGAGCCTGTAAAATCAAAAATAAGTTTGTTACTTCCAAGATACTATGGGAGTACAAGCATTGGGTAAATGTTTCTGTTCCAAAAGGGAGAAATTGGCCAAAACAAAGGTATTCCAGGCCTCACGCAGGTCCAAAACCCAGCATGGCAGTCATCAAATCTTAAAGCTCCAAAATAATCTTTTTTGACTCCATATCTCACATCCAGGCTACGCTGATGCTGAGACTGAGTAATTTATGAAGAAAAGAGGTTTAATCAGTTCACAGTTCCACATGGCTGAGGAGGTCTCAGGAAACTTACAGTCAGGGCAGAAGGTGAAGGGGAAGCAAGGCATGTTTTCACATGGCCAAATCAGGAGGAAGAGAGAGAGAAGGGGGAAGACTACAAAGTTTTAAACACCAGCTCTCATGAGAACTCACTCACTATCACAAGAACAGCAAGGGGGAAATCCACCCACCCATGATCCAATTACCTCCCACCAGGTTCCTCCTTCAACATGTAGGGATTACAATTTGGTTTGAGATTTGGGTGGGGACACAAAGCCAAACCATTATCAGTTGCTGGACACGTTGTGGTCCTTTGGTGGTGTCATATTTCCATGCTTTTTCATGTTTCCTATGTCCTTCCATTGATATCTGTGTATCTGATGTATCAGTTGCTTGTTCCAATTTTTGAATTTGCTTTTGTAGGGGAGATTTTTAAAAAATACTTTGGCTTTGATTTTGGGTTCATGCCATAGTGCGATCTTTGTATGATACTACTCTGAGTCTGTTTATGACTCAGTCTCAACAGTAGACCACAGCAGGGTGGCAGGGATCCTCCCAGGGGTGATGTGAGTATCTAGTCTCCTCTCTCTCTCCTCGGAGCAGTGCAGAGTAAGTGCGTGTTTGTATATTCCTGGTATCTAGACCCTCAAAATGATGCCTGACTGAGGCTGCTCCAGGATTGCATGTCTGTGTGATTCTGTGTGGGTTTCCCTTTTGGAGCAACATCTCAGTGGAATCTTTAGGCAGTTCTTCATGTCAGGGAAAAGGCCCTAGTGAGTCAAGAATTTATCCCATAGCCAAGATTGTAAAAGCCCATTTTGGAACCCTGGGGGGTTTGTCTCTTACTGTTTGCCCATATCCAAAAGCCTCTTGTGGCTCTCAGGCAGTCCCCAACTGGGTAAGCTGCCTCAGATCCTCTCCTTTCTTATTCCTGGTGCTTCCTCATCCCTTGTTTGGTGAATCCTAATATTCTAGCCCAGGTAATCTGTTCTAAATGTAAGTATCTACTTACTATTCTGATTCCTCTTCATGGTGAAGGCACATACTACCTGCCTCTAGTCAGTCATCTTTCAGTACTGTTTCCATGATCAAATTTTGATAACTAATCTTGCAATGACAAGATTTTACTAGAACCTGGCTCTACAGTTACACTCACTGGATTTGAATCCCAACTCCACCACTTGCTAGCCTAAGCTCTCTGTGCCTTGGTTTGCTCCTTTGTAAAATAGAAATAATAAGCATACCTACCTTAGATGGTTGTTAGTAAACTTAAATGAACTATTGTACATAAAGTGCTTAGATATTGGCTAATACATGTTAATAGTTATTATTACCATGATTACAGCAATAAAGTCAGATAGAGAATATAAGAAATTCTAGGAAGTAAAAAATTGGAATAAACTTAGTTTTCAACCATGCCTCATTTTACTTCTTTCTTTTTCTGCTTCCTATCCACATTCCTATTTCAATAGTGCAATCAATGGAGAACTATATATCAAACACTAACACCTGCTATATAAGTCAAACTTTGTACCTCTTCTGTTCAGCAAGATCAAAATTTCCCTAAAATCCTTTTGTATTATTCAGTGAATCCACTTTGCATTTTGATTAGGCTTGATATATATTACTAGAAAAATTGCCCTCTTCTAACACAAAATTTTCAGCGGCAGTACCATTTTTATATATATATATATAGGCACAATGACTCTGTGAGTGCTCTGCCAACCCAAATGAGAGTTCTCAGCTTTGCCTTCTTACCTTCTTTGTGATGGAGGCTCAGGAAATTTTTCATTCTTTAGACATGAGAAAAATGAACTAACAGAAAAGAGCTAAATATATGAAAACAAAGAGCAGACTTATCAAAAGAATAAAATAAAAGGCATGAGAAGAAAGCTAGTCCAGCTGTATACTTACCCCAAGAATCTCGCTGAATAAAAAGGCATACAAGGGTGTGACTGTCCCGTTCACAGCTGCGCCCACAGACCCTGCCAGCATGTAGGGCCATTCTGGAGCATTGAATTTCAGAATCCTCCTAACTGGGGCAGGTTCAACTTCTTCCTGCACAGGAATGTCCTCGTCCTTGAGCAGAGAGAGGGTTATATTAATCATCTAAATGTACTCAAGACATTTTGCATGTGCTCAAGACATTTTACAGCAGATCCTTTGGCATTCACAGATTTAAGGGTCATAGTTCGATTAATTATGAGTGACCTCAAATGTCTATGGGATGTGGCGGTTTGTTATTTTTTGAGGAACAGTTTTGAACAAAACTATTGCTGTGGCTGAATAAAAACTGAACTGAGCGAATACTCATTTGAAGGTGAGTTTGTAGTTCTCATTTCATTATTATATGTGTATTAACTCTCAGACAGTAATAAATATGTTGGATCTTGGAGAAAAATAACTCCCATTAAAAAAAGAAAACCTTTGCTATAGTTATATTTATACCTGTGAGGACTTGTGAAATTTTCATTTTTTTTAAATAAATGTCAAGGTTCTATAATGTAGTAACTGGTTAAAGCGCTAAGGCAGGCAGTATATCTGAAGTAAGAAAGACAAAATAATTTTAAAAATATATTAAGTGGTGTCAACAGTTATCATTGAGATGTTTTCAGTAAGGTTTTCCTTAATTAGTACCCAGAGGTAAGTAGTACTCCACTGAATATATAAATTGCACATTTCTTCACACAGAGTGAACATTAATCAGCATTTCTCTTTAGTTGCCATTGAAGTCAGAGCTAGCAAATTTTTATCTTCTCGAAGGCAAATATTATACATGGACCTCCGTTGTCTTTTTTGGCCATAATTTTTCCTTACTATGGATACTACTCATGTTTGGTCTTAAGGGTAATTAATTCATTAATTTGATAAATTTATTACCCACTTTGAAAAAGGATTTTAGGTAGCTTATATAGATTTGTATTGATTTTCAAAAGCTTTTCTATTAACATTTACTAAAAATATCTATAGCAAATTGACTATAAAGCTTAATTAGTGCTCTCTTTCATTAACACAGTAATTTATCTTTTAGGGAGCTGAATGGCAGGGATAGACAACAGCAAGGATCCTCAAAAATTTTCCCTTTGCTTACAAAGTCAAAGACCACATTCAATTTAAATGAAAGTCTGGTGTCATGTCCATTTCATTACAGTTGCAAGTCAAATAAAATGAGGGAAGGCAACTTGGGCTGTTGATGAATTTGGTACTGCCTCCACTTCAAGTTCTCTCTTGGCCTGCTCTCGCCATTTGTACTTTGTCATTACTGTTCACTCATGCAACAGGTCCTTCTGTTCAATTATTTCACCTGTGACAGCTTACTAGCTCTAGGCAACCTATGCCAGAAAGGAAGAAGGGTACCTGGGAAAGTGTGAGTGTAATAGGCATAGAAAAAATGGAGCTCTTGGACAAGCCCCACGTGGCCACCAGTAAAGTATATCACCAAGTGCTCTAGCTCTCTGGACCTCAGTTATTTCATCCTTAAAACGAGAGACCTGGACTAAGTTATTCTGGGGAAACAATCTCTCTGAGTCTTCCATGTTTTTGCACATCTTGTGAACAGAGGCATTGATTGCCTTCATTCAGATTATGTTTTCAAGAGTATTTGTATAGCAAACAGTTTTGTACGACAAAGAAGGTGTCTTCATCCTAAATGCAGTGCAAACCTTACTGTCCCCATCTGCCCATTATGAAAGAGTCAAGCTCCTCAAGCCCAGGATTCCTCTCATTTAAAACACTCACTTCATTTGTTGGTATCATCTGGCCCTCTTTGCATTGCCTTGTGGGAACTAGGGGTTGGGTTTGGGAGCCAGTGCAAATGCTGAACACTGGCTACTGCTATTGCTATGAGTAATAAAGTCCTTTGTCTCTGGTTCAGGCTGCTCGTGTGACAGAGCAAGACTGCATCTCCAAAAAAAAAAAAAGAATATGAACACTGTGATTCAGGATGCACATGTATACTGCCAGCATCATGAAACTGTGTGAGACTAACTGAATAGCTTGCAATCGAGCAAAATATTTCAGCCCTTCACTGTTTTAGACAGTGGTTAGTATCCAGATCTGGATGCTCTCAGATTCATGTGGTTTGATGATTAAAAAACCAGATTCCTGTATCCTGTCACCAGAATTCCAATTTAGTAGGCCTAACTGTGAATCTCTGTCTTAAAAAATACTCATCAGGTAATTCTAGTAACCAAAGCTGAGTTTGTGAGAACTCTAAGGCTCCTCTTACCACTAAATGGCAAGGATTCAATAATGTATGTTTTAGATGTGTCAGCTGTGCTGTATGTACCATCAAAGGGTATGCTTTGGAACTTGTGAAGACTGTTAGCACTCACTAAATTCTGCCAGCTTCCTTGTGACATTAAATACCAGCATTTCCTGGAACCACTGCCCCACAGGATGGTCCACCCACAGTCTGACATGATAGAAATTTTCCCAACCTTCTGATACCCGAAGGTATCCTTATCCCTAAACAACAACACTCAGGACATGTCAAAGCAATATAAAGTAATTCCTGTCTAGTGGTTTTCATTCCAAGAGACACTAACAAGAAATACAAATTAACTAATTTGAATACTTTTCTTTGGTTCCTCTATACTAAAAGTTTGACTTTAAAGTTTGACCCCCCCCACACTGAAAAAATGCAGCTGTCCAGCTTGAATGCTGCCAAAACTAGAAAATCTGTACCCAAATATTGGACTTTTGATTGCATTTTATTTGATATCTCTACTAAAAGAACAGGAGAGGAACAAAAGAAAACAATACAAAATATAATTAAAGTCATTCTGTAAAGAAATATTTTTCTCTCTGATTTTGCAAAATTAAACATACAGAGAAGATTAATACATTAACAATAAATTGTAACTCACAGGCAAAATTATAAAATTTATATGTTTCCTTGTACCTCTATTGTAGCAGTGGCAGGTTGCATAGCACTTTTTAAAAATTATATGTACAGAAGTGCCTGTCAGCAGCTGCATAGTAGGGAGAGTAACAATAGCTCTTATTCATCTTTGCATCCCCAGTGCGATAGCTGGCACTTCATAGTGTACAATCAATGTTTATGGGATAAAAGAATGAATGAAATTTTTATGTCCATGCTGCATACATGCAACAAGAGATTTATTTTAAATTGCTCATCTACTATGATGGATTCATAGTTCAATGCCAGACACTGGGCTTTTCTCAGTTTCCTTTCTTACATCTTCTGTGTAGGCCAGAGGAAAAAATAACCTCCAACTTAAATCTTAGGTCCTGCTTTCTATACTTTGTTACACTAATTTCTGCAATCCATTCAATAGAGGTCTCCTGCCCTAATAATAACTTTAAGATTTGATGATAAAAAGTGGTAACTGTGACAAAGGAGCAGAGATTTTTCAAATGAACTAATACTGATAGCCATTTTTATGGGTCCCATCTCTGTCTTATCTTAACTAATTCCTAAATCCTATCTTATAAGTTATCTGTGATGCAGTTATGGGTGTCTAATATTTGATCCTGACTTGATCTCATACATGTTCTGCCTTGTGTTTTAGTTTCACCGAAAGAGATGCCTAAATATTAGAGACTAAAACCTTTAGCCTGTGGGTTTCCCTAATCCTAAACTTAATGTTGTCAACATTGTAACTAACATCTGACCCCATTTACAGCTAAGAGTACTGCTTGGAAAGCAAGGATAAATGGGTATAGTCTCATCTCTGTCACCAACTAACCACGAGACTTCGGACGAAAGCACAGACTTCTCAGGAAACCGTTCTAAGTTTTAGAGTCAATACTTCACAAAACCACAAGGTGGAGATAACTCCTTTGTGTGAATCGACCTTTAACTCTGTAAGAGAGTATTTTCCAGTCTACAGAAGGTAGGGTTAGGTCTTTTCCATCAACATGAGAAACAGAAAGGATTTCACCAATGCTTGTGCTTGTGGAATTTAGTTAAGTATTAAAATACTTTAAAATACCAAAACGGAGCAACATTTTACCATATAATGTTACTTGAGATTAGAAATTTCATAAGTCACATTTTATTAACCCCTTTCCATTATTTTCTTTTCAAAAATCATTAATTTTTTAAACCTGAAGTACTAATAAAATTATTGTACAAACCAGTGGTATTAATATGAGACCTTTTCCCCTTGGAGCTTTAGTATAATCAAATTGGCTCCCCTATCATTTTTATCTCTCTTCTTCCTTTCTATCTCCCTTAACTAGAGAGAAAATAAAGTCACATCTTTTAAAACGTATGCTGGTCTACATATAATTGAGTTTAATTGTTCTATTCTAAATATACAATGCTGACTAGTAGAACATAATATGAAACATTTTAATCACTGTAAAACTAGCCCATATATTTGATTTAGATTTCCTTTTAGTTAAATAGTTCCCTCCTGAATTGTTCCTGCATCAAGAGAACTCTATGGGAATCTGATCTCCAGATGTCCAGGGAATCTGATGGTCCCCTACACCTATGCTAGGTCCTCTACCAGCTTGAAAAACAACAATGAAAAAGTCAGATTTTCCTTCCCTCCCTCCCTCCTTTCCATCCTTTCTTTTACTTTTATTGTCAAGTATTTACCCAGAAACTAGAAAAAATTAAAAGGCAAAAATTAAATATGGTTGGTATTGCTGTGGTTCAATAGAAATGTCAACGTAGTGTTTGGTTCTTTCTCCCCTGAAGCTCTATTAAACTCCTGTTCTTATATAATACATCTTACAGTTACTTGGGGCAGCACCAAGGACTCAATGAAATAGCTATTTCTAGAACTAGAAGAGCAGTTGAGTCTTTAGTGGCAGGATGCAGTAAGAAACTATGCTTGCTAAATGTATTTTCTCTCACTGTGATTCATCCTGCTGCTCCTGAGAAAAAGTCTTCTATGGAATTTATTTAAAGCGTCTGTTAGAAATTGAGACCTCTGTTTATTTAATATTAATACATTAAAAACAAAAGAGAACCCAATCACTCCCTTGTCATTTTCATAAGGTCATAAAGAGTATGCTACTTTATTCCAAATTTGTCCATTGTGAACCAATGTTTTTGTAATTACTGCCTAGTGGATTCATGTGTTGGAATTTTATTCAAGACAGCTTGAAATTACATCATGCATAATGGATGTGCTTGTAATTAAAAAATTCTCTGACTTATTTGCTTTGATAAATCTTGCAGTTGGAGTTTTATTTTACTGTAGACAATTTTTCATTCTAGTTTTTAAAATCTCCTGATGCCTTACTAAGTGCAAGGCACTGGGTTAGGTGACCAAGTTGATTCAAACACAAATAAGATGTATCACTAACTTTAAGAGGCTTATAATTTAGAAAGGGGATAAGTCAACATGACTTTAATTAAGGCTCAATAAGAAAATTGCCATGAAAATATTCTAATGAAGGGTGGTAGGGGAATGAATGTGAGAGTATCAGGGCTGAAACATAACGTGCAGTAATGAAGAAAGGCTTGCAGGAGAATAGGTGGGCTCTTTATGTGAAAATTACACAATGTCTACAAGAGCAGGACACTTACATCCTTAGGAAGAAATTGTATGTTGCTATACATGTTGTTTCCCCTCCTAGATCTTTAATTTTATGCTACTTTGAATTATGTTAAAATTGATAGCATTATTTTAAATGTATCTTAAAACCATTATAAAATTGTATGAAATCAACAAATGTCTGTGAAACCTAATTGGCCTCCATTAATTCAAATATTTTGATAACTTGTAATAAGGGCTAGCCTATTCAAATACCTTTGTTGATCAAGGTATTTTTGCCAAAATTATTGTAATTCAAGGAAGAAATTTTAAAATTTGAGAAAAAAAAGTTTTCAGGTATTCTTAACTTTTATAAAAGGATTTCTACATATTAGCAAATAATCTGCTAAGTACCTATAATTCACACATTCTGTGTTTGTTAGAATAGTTTGTCTAAGACTCTTAATTAACCCTTAGAAGTCCAGTTTTCATTACCTTGTATTCTTAAAAGTAATCAATTAACTAATCTGCACTAAAAATATTGTCTAAAATGTAGAGTTTTCATTAGGTCTTAATGTTCCGTCTTTTAGTCTGACTTGAAACACTGCTAGGTATATACCTAGAAAACTCATATTCTCAGGCTTAAAGGGCACCCAACAGTCCCCAGGAGAGACTTCTTCCATTCCCCCCCATGAGCAGTTGGTGCCTGACCTTTCCGTCTTCTTCATAAGTAGACTTCTGATCTACAACAGCTAATGGAGGTTCGTGCACCAGGTAAGAAAGCTGAGACTTGGAGCGTTGCCGGATGGAAGCTCTGTAAACAAACAGAAAGATGAAACAGTGTAGACTGTGGCCAGATTGGAGCAGGATCAACTGATGTCCAAGTTTACATCTCATATGTCAAATAAATAGAAATGTTTGGTAGGTCACATGGTAACGAGGAAAGGGAGCTTGCAGGTTAGGTTTGACAGAGCTATTCTTATGGTAGAGCTAATCAGGTTGATTGCTCTGGGCCCTAATATCTTGCAAGCATTGGACCCAGATTCAGAGTGCAGTCAGGGAGGGAGAAAGAGAAAGGGAGCAAAGTTGTCCTACCAGTTCATCAAAAAACCACCTAAGGCTCAAATACTTTCTAAACCCACATGGTTCTGCTAATTGCTGCCTTTGCAGCAGTCCATTTCCTTTACCTTCCTTCTGGCTTAGATTGTGGTCTTGATCTCTCTGTCTCATACCTGATGTGTTCACTTTAGCATGGTTACAAATGATATGAGGAAATGGGGCCTCTGAAGAGATTTTCTCCAGGCTATGTACTACCCCTAGAGATGCATGAATGAGTATCTTGTTGAAATATAATTTAGCTCAATGTGTTCATTCATATATTCATTAATTCAACAGAAGCTTATTGGGCATCTACAACACACAAACCAAGGCCAGGTGATGTCGGGGATGCAAAGACTAGCCAATGATAGATTTCTCCTTCAAAAAGTTTAAATCTTATAGAAGAGGCCTGTACCACACCCTGATGTAAAGAAGAATGTAGTAAGTGCTATTAGGCAGGTTTGAATAAAGAGTATGGAAAGTCAAATGAAAAAGAAATGTATGGCAGGTGCTACCAAGGCAAGATTCATGGATGAGATGGCTAAGGTAGGATTTGGTGATTTGTAGACTATAGAAAAGAGCATTTCTGAGTGAGACAACAGTATAAACAGAATCATGGAGACAGGGGAGGACAGGCTTTCTTGCTGAATATACTGCGTACATGATAAGCATGGGAAGTGATTGGTTCAGTCTCCACCCTTCTCTTCCCTCCCCCAGACTCCTGGGAAGGAGGCCCCCATTCTCCTCTAGGTTAACCTTAAAGTATTTAATGCTGGGAGTTGTGGACAATTATGTTGAGACCTTCAAAAAAAGAAGTTTCCCGAAAAATGAAGCCAATGGTGAAATAGTAGAGCTGAGAAAGGAAGAGAGAGAAACTGGTATCTATCTTGGATGTATCACTGAAGCTCTAGCCTTGCCTGAAGTCAAAGCATCTTTGGAATATTTAGTTATGTGAGCTGATTCTTTCTCTCTAAAGGTAAAGCCAGGTTGGGTTAGGTTTTCAGTCATTTGTAAACAGTCTTAACGGTTAAGAGGCAATGGTGAAGACTGTGTTTTAGAAAGAATCACCTGAAGTAAATGGTGTAGAGAGATGTGAGTGATGAGGAGACCTGCATCAACTGTTTTAGTGCAATGTAGATGAATCCATTCACATATCTTCCTCTATCATTTTGTATCCAAGTGATATTAGACCAAAACAAATACCAAGGTGGTGCCTACCTACTATATGCTCACCCAGCCTTCTAGAGAAGGCAGTAATACATCAACTGAGTTACTCCAATTTGTTCCCATTTGATGTTAACAGCACTGCCATCCTCTTAGTCACCCAGGTTCAACACCATGCAATTACCTCAAGCCCTCCCTCTTCCTTGCTCTTGCACATTCAGACTCTTGCCAAGTCGCATTATGACCAGGCATTAAACACTCCTCAACGCTACTTCCTGCCACCAAACTAGCTTCTGGGACACCTCCAGAGACTCCCTCCCACCTAGCCTGAAACTCCACAGCAATGAAGTTATTTCTCCCAGTTAGGTAACAGAGGTCAGGATGTCTTCCTCAGAAGGTATGCAGAATAGGCTTAAGTCAGCAGGTGAGAACAAGGTGCATGATAGGAGGAGACTTAAGTTCAAGGACCTAAAAAGCAAACACACAGCAATGGACTCCAAGGTAGGAGTTTGTGGAGGAGGAGAGACCATCAACATATGACTGACTACCTTCCAGTTCTGAGCATGGGAAGACCTATATCCTTGGCCCCTTGGATATCTACTTTATATTTTTTAAGTCTCTCTCTTTCACCATTCTCCAGATCATTCATGCTGTCTAGCCTAGGCTGTCATGAGGCCATGGGCAGTGCATGTGCTAGGCAGGTTTACCTCTCTCATCCACCAGAAACACCATCCCTTTTGAGAAACTGACAACATCTGTCCCTCCCCTTCTCTGAAGCTGTGTACCACTTCTCACTGCAAATAAAAACAACTAACTTGGGGGAATACTCTTTCTCAACATTATTGTTTAGGAAATTTGTGGCTGTTTTCTATTAAATTGTTCTTGAATCTAGAATATATTGCTGAAAAGGAACTTAGCCATCAGATAAAACTGGAAACAAAGAAACAAGATACATATTAGCACTTCATTTAGTCATCTTTTAATGACGACAAAAAAAAATCTGTCAGCATATACAATGAGATATTTTAACAGACTTTCATACTCAAATATGCAAATCTTTCTCTGCAGAAGGTTAATAGCTACTTTCTGTGTATACATTGTATTTCTGGATTTCTCATCCTAATCACCACAATGTAGCATTTGTGAGAAATTATAGTCAAATTAATGTTCATATTTAAATGGTTTTCTGGTCCTAATAATAGACTGCAAATAAACTACTTAGCATGGGTAGAATTTTGTTCATCTGAAGAGTTAAGAAAATATTTATTTTCTTGTTGGCCTGATCATAAGAAACATCTCCACTTTGCAACCTTTAACCTACCGACAGAAAGAGATGTCTAGTCATTCTCTGTGTTTGAGAAGTTAGTTGATATTTTCAGGTTGTGATTATAATGACTTCAATGATTTAAATTTAGTATTCCAATCAGAAAAGCATGACTAAACTTACTATCAAGTGCCTATAACATTGTTTTATACCCTTTACATGACAGAGTAATGTGAAACTATTGCTTTGTTGTTTACCAAATTCAATAAATTCAATCAAACTAACATTTCTTAAAATTTGTTTGAATAAACTTGTTCTCAAGAAGAAAGGAAAACCCAAGTCTGAAAATTCAAATTGATAAGGAAAAGATATACTAGGGCCTGAAGTATTTATCTACATCTGAAAATAAGTACACTACTTTTTGTGAGCTATTCTTTGAATATTTAAATGAATAAATCTGTGTTTGAACTACTTGGAGTTGTTAGCTGAATGTTTTATTTTAAGGCTTTTTAATGACTTCAATAAATAATTATCCATCTTGAATGAGCAAGTCCTATCTCTGAGACTTTGCACAGCCTTGCATTAAATGTCCTAGAAATGGAAAGGGCAATTGTAGAGAGATTGCTGTCATCTCATTGCCTATTAAAAATCTCCTGACTTAAGAAAAAAAAAAAACCTTGAGTAATGGTTATAAATATAGACAAACACTCCTGGGCAGAATTCTTCTTAATACAGACTTTTAACATTAGAGGAACAGTTTTATTGAAACTCTTAAACCAGGATGAAAGACTAAAGTGTATAGCCTCACTAATAGCATACTCCAAAAATATATTTTGAAAGTAAACAGCTTTATATTGATCCAGAGAAAAATAAATAGCTCTTATTCAGGAAAATTCTTTTTAAATGCTAAAAAATTACATTTCTTATTTCATCTTGTTGAGGAATGATTTGACTTCAGATGGGTTACTCTGGGAGCAGAAGTGTTTGTAATTCAATTGTTCCTCAGTAGATTAAAGAATGGAGCTAAAGGTATGAATTTGACCTTCATATAAGACAGTGTTTCATACCACAGTTAGCTTGGAGCAGAGAAACACTAAACACAGATTTTTTTTTAAAAAAAGAAGTCCCCTTTCTAAGCTCAATACACAACATTTTAACCGTACAGCATCTCCATTGTAACCCTTATCCCTAATAAGATGAGAAGTTAAACAAACAAACAAAAAAACATGAATTGGTGAGAGAAATGTCAATAGAGCAACCAAGGATCATTTGCATGTTTATATTTGACAAGACCTGGCAGTCTACTCAGAGCTTCCTTGTTGTACCTGAGAATTCTCTGAGGATTATGACTACAGAGGACTCCTAAGAATATTTGGAAACCTTGAAATCTGCCCCGTGACTTGAACTTACCTCAAACTATTCTGGTAGCTCCCTCTGCTAAAGGTCCTCACAAGCATGTCATCTTCAGTTGCATCTTTTCCTACTCAACACAGCATGAGCAATTCTTAGTACATATAATGAACAGAACCATATCTAAGTAGAATTCTTTACTATGCTTGCTTAGAATATAATTACGATGTCTAATGCCAAAACATTCTGTTCACTTTTTTGCAATAAATAAAACTCGGGACTTGTCCTGCAGATTCTAACATAAAATTTCAAAATACTCAGCAAGACTGAGTCATTTAAACCATACAATAGCTTGTTACCTCTACAGAAATAGGTATTTTTTAGCATAAATCATAAAAAGTTTAAGAGAAGTTCATCAGAAGCAGCAAAAAAAAAAAAAAAAAAAAAAAAAAAAGATAGAAACACTGAACTTTTCAAAAGTCTGTTCAGAATAATCCTCATATGTTAAATGTATATAGTAGTTACACCTAATGGAGTGAAATGGTGGAGAAAGTTTAGAGTGGTTGGTTAATTTAGACTGCGATAACCACCAAGTCTGAAAATTCAGACTGATAAAAAAGAATGTGCACTAGAACCTGAAGTATCTATCTACATTTGAAAATAAGTATTACACTTTCTTGTCATTGATTAATTCACTCAGCCAATAAGCATGAAGCTTCTACTGTGTGCGGAACACACTCTAGGAAGCCCCTTCCATTTGCACAGGCTAAACAACAAAAAAAGAGGGGATAACTTTGGGAGGCCGAGACAGGCGGATCACAAGGTAAGCAGATCGAGACTATCCTGGCTAACACAGTGAAACCCCGTCTCTACTAAAAAATACAAAAAACTAGCCGGACGAGGTGGCGGGCGCCTGTGGTCCCAGCTACTCGGGAGGCTGAGGCAGGAGAATGGCGTGAACCCGGGAGGCGGAGCTTGCAGTGAGCCGAGATCCGGCCACTGCACTCCAGCCTGGGCAACAGAGCGAGACTCCGCCTCAAAAAAAAAAAAAAAAAAAAAAAAAAAAAAAGGGGGAGGAAAAAAAAGGAAAGTTAGAAAACCTTGGTTTTAGTGCTATAACTTGATTAGATAGCTTAGCTTCCTGAGCTTCAGTGATTTCCTTTACCATCTATATAATGCCTGCCAGGGTTGTTGGGAGAACAGTGTGTATTGAAATACATAGAAAACCATAAAGCACTATAGACATTAACTATTTAATATAACGAATAAGTATAGGGAAAAAGCACTTGCCCTTTATGTCCTCTTCATTAAGGGCTTGATTTCCCTGACTTTGCAAAGTCACTAGAGTGAAGTAAACACCTTTCCTTTCCAATAATTCTTCATGTGTGCCTCTTTCCACTGCAGCGCCATGTTCAAAACCAATGATAGTATCTGCAGCTTTGACCGTAGACAAGCGATGAGCAACTGAAATAATTGTGTGCCCATGCTGAATCTGTAAGAATGTGCAGTGCACCATTAAACAAAACTGTAAGACAGAGCTGACACTGACCTTCGGATCATTTCAGAATCCATAGGAAAGTTACATCTTTGATTCCTGGGAATATTCTTAAACAGGCTGTGCAGACATTAGAAAAGGCCAGTACATTTTCTTGCCGCCATAAACCCCAACACACACTGGCCCTGTTGCTGCCATTAATCAACAGCTAAAATTTTTTTTAGGTAATTTAAAAAATATCATAAGCTAATCTTCACAAGATTTAAACTTTTACATATGTAGCTTTTGGAAACAAATGATAACTTTCTTCTGTTCAACTGTGAGGAAGATTGTAGTCAGCTAATATTTTCTAAACAATCAGACTAGATGCATGAACCCATGTAGTATCAGCTACTCCCATCACTCCCACCCCACAAGGAGCTTCCTTTCCTGCAGCAGCACAAGCATTTCCACATGGACCTGTCAAATGGACTGAGACTTCCACAAACCTTACTCAGCGCTTCTTGCACCATGGCCTCACTCTCATTGTCCAGAGCTGAGGTGGCCATGTCCAATAGCAGAATCTTGGGATTTCGGATGAGGGCTCTGGCGATGGCTACCCTTTGTTTCTGGCCGCCACTCATCTGGCCTCCTCCTTCTCCAACAAGCGTGTCAAATTGCTAGGTGGAAGGTGACACCAGTCATGAAGGGAAAAGAATTTGATGGCTTCTGACAGTGATCCACTACAATGTCCTTTCTATTATAGCTTTCTTCTCAAGCACGAATTCTCACTGCTGCGACTTCCACTGAAAGAAATTTCCCTTCCCCAGACAGGTTATTGTCTAATCAATATTTATGTGTGAAATAAAAAAATTGATTTATGC
>NC_045444.1:54885016-54964557 GCF_002776525.5 Piliocolobus tephrosceles
GTCTTAAATATCTATCTTAGAAGATTAAAGCACAGAACAAATCCTTGTCTCTTTTCTCTTGTTAGACAACACAGCAAAACAGAATGCAAAGGCTGTTTTTACATTATGAATAAAAGGTCAAACTAGCTTTATAAGGATTATCATTGACAGAAGATGGTTACTGATTATCTCACAGGTCTAGCACAACATTGGAATCTAATAATTAGGTATTAACAGTCAGACACTTATCTTACTTATTACTAACCAACATGAATTGAGCCCCTACTGTGAATAAAGCATGGTGCTGAGCTTTTTACACATAACATCTCTTTTAGTTCTCATAGATACCTTATGAGGCAGGTGCTGCTATTCGCAACTGATGAATAAGGAAACACTGGGCCCAAAGAATTAAAGTAACTTGAGAAAGTTCATAAAGCCTATAAACAGAGAAGCTGGGATTTGTATCAAGGCAGTCTGATTCTAAAGTTTTATACTCTTCAACTACTAGGCTATATCATAGCCACAGCTGCAATCCTATTCATAAAGAGAATTTAGAAGGCCAAAAGGGAAGTGTTCAAGATCACTGACTCTGAAGGCAGACCACCTCATTATGAACCTTGTCTTTCCACTTACATGCTGTATAATCTTGAGCAAGCTCTTTGACCTCTTAGAACCTCAGTTTTCTGGCCGGGCACGGTGGCTCAAGCCTGTAATCCCAGCACTTTGGGAGGCCGAGACGGGCGGATCACGAGGTCAGGAGATCGAGACCATCCTGGCTAACACGGTGAAACCCCGTCTCTACTAAAAAAATACAAAAAACTAGCCGGGCGAGGTGGCGGGCACCTGTAGTCCCAGCTACTCGGGAGGCTGAGGCGGGAGAATGGCGTAAACCCGGGAGGCAGAGCTTGCAGTGAGCTGAGATCCGGCCACTGCACTCCAGCCTGGGCGACAGAGCGAGACTCCGTCTCCAAAAAAAAAAAGAACCTCAGTTTTCCATCTGTAGATGGAGATAATAATATTAGCTGCTTAAGAGGGCTGTTGTGAGGATTTAATGAGTCAATAGATGTGAAGTGCTTAGAACAGTGCCTGGTATGTAGTAAGAACTGTACACATGTTACCTCTTTACAATAACTCTTCTTTGACTTAGCAGACCATCGGTGGCAAAATCCATTTAAGTATAATGCTGAGGAGTTGGCTTTTGCAGTTGTTGTTGCTTAGAATGGAGATATACAAAGAATTGTTTTTGACACAATATTAGCTGCCTAAGCACAAGACAGTTATAAGAGTAGACGTCATTAGATTATTGTGCAAGTTATTGCAACATGACGTTTAGCATCTGCTTAGACAAATGCTTAATAAAAGGAATAAGGACACTGTATCTATGTCAAAGGAGTTTTAAAAAAGATAGTTCCCCATTTTGGTAGATGTTTAATATATTACCAACAAAGGGAGCTTTTCAAAAGAAAACTTCCTTTTTTGATAGATTTGAACATATAAACAGTGTATTTTCAGATGAAAGGAAAAAAACTCATAGTACTTTTTCAGACATGAAACTAAAATATGGCTTAAGAATTTAATTACTTGGGAATCATATGAAAAGAAATGTGTATAATTGTGCCACTTTTTTTCCTTCTATGACATCTTGGTTTCTCCCAGGAATGTACAGCTAGGGTACCTGTGGCAGGTCCATGATGAAGTTGTACGCATTGGCCTCCTTGGCAGCTTGGACTATGTCTTCCATTGTTGCATCTTCTCTGCCGTAGCGAATATTTTCTGCAATGGTGGTAGAAAACAGAACTGGCTCTTGCTCCACGATCCCAATCTGATCTCTAAGCCACTGAATGTTAAGAGAGCGAATGTCATGGCCATCCACGGTCACCTAGAGAGCATGGGCACAACATCACAACTTTTGGAACCTCTCAGGGTTCTGAATCATAATAGTATGTCATACTTGACCAATGGGCAGAAAAAATAGAGGCCAATAAGGTTCTAATGGAAACAATTCCTCTTGAAATGTGGTTCTTTATGTAAGGATGATAATATGTAATTGAAATCAAGTACAGCTGCAGAACAATTCATTGTAGAAACATAAATGATGTAAATAAAGTCACTTAATTTAACACCACTGGCCCAGGAATGGACAAATTTTTGATTCCAGTAAAGAGTAGAGTCAGTTATTCACTGTATTTTAAATATTTTTATATCTTTTGAGTTTTGATGAAAATGGACTCAAAAGATACAGTAAAAATAAACAATGATCCCTATCTTGTATATATGGTTTATAGTAAGTCTTATTTCTGGCCAGATTCATCAAATAACACTTTGCTGTTAAAAAGCAAGTGAAACTATCAGTGGGAGCAAATAAAAATCACTATTAGTAAAAATGTAAAAATCTTCTATCAAGAAACTATGATTTCTATATATCCAGAGTGCAGTTATGGTAGTATGTAGTGAAGAATACCCAATCAGAGAGGAGATGTCTGTGAAAAAGGAAAACTCTGTTATATTTGCCATGCCTGTGTAATATTATATGCATGATAGAGAACTCATTTTGTTGGAGCCATTAAATACACAGTTAAACGATTCCGTCTCAAGGCATCAAGGAGACGCTGACAAGAATGATTTTGAGACAGAGTGAAAAGAGCATGGGCTTTGGAACCAAACACACCTGGATTCAATCCTGACTTGATCATTTACCTGCTGAATGACCCTAGACAAGTCTCCATCTCTCTGACTCTCTGCTTCCTTGTTTGTCAAATGGGCCTATGTACCTTTGGGGGTCATTGTGACAATAAGCAATTATTTCAATAAAGTATCTGACACATAATATGTGATAAATAAATGGCAATTACTAATACTCATTTTTCTTAGTTTCTTAGGACTGCTATGTCTTAATTTCAAGTCCTGTTATTATTCCTATACTTAGTGTTTGGAGAACTTAAGGACACAATAACATTTTTGTTATAATACAAAGAAAAAAGTGGAATAGATAGTTCACTGAAGAGGCATCGATAGCATTTTAAATGTACAGTTAATTATAGTCAAGCGATGGGGATACATTCTGAGAAATGAGTCCTCAGGCGGTTTCATCATTGGTGAACATCACAGTGTAGTTACACAAATTTAGATGGTGTATATATATATATATTTCCAAATGTCCTAGCACTATTACTAAAATCAATCATTTCTCTTAACTTAATCTGCAATGCCAACATGAAGTGACATATGTCAGATTTCTATATATGGTCCATCATAATCTTACGGAACCACCATCATATATGAAATCCATCACTGACTGAAATGTTGTTATGCCACACCTGACTGTATCTGTACATTCAGTTACATTACACAGTGAATGGAATTGACTGGTTATTCATTGAACACTGTTACCATGTAGGGAGCGTGTCTCATCAATTCAGTAACAAATCATTAAGTTAACAACTATGCATGCCAGGACAGTCTCAATGTATGCCACGCCTTTCTGTTTGATCAATATGCTGCCATTTGCCCTTTACTGTCCCATGTATTGAGGAGTTTCTGGAAGACACTCACCATTCCTTCACAGGGATCATAGAATCGCTGAATGAGCTGCAGTGCTGTACTTTTTCCAGCTCCACTGGGTCCTACCAGAGCTGTCATTTCCCCTGGTTTAATGACCATGTTGAGGTTATTTAGAATCTGGAGAAGAAAGAAAAAGCAAAGTTCAGATTGTCACTGTTTACCAAATCAAACAATTGGGCTACAAGTGCAGATGCTTTCTGTGGATACTCGGTGTCCGTGTGTGTATTTACGTATGCTGCCAAAGCAATGTCCACTGATATCCATCTATAACCAGCAAAAGAAGACATTGGCAAGGATGAGGTTTTGGCATTTAGCACATTACTTAATTATTTAACTGAGAGCCATGACCAAGAAATGAAATGATGTACGTTGACACAGGTGAAGTAAATAAGACATGTTAACTTTTGAAATTATGTTCCAAAATCTAATTTAAAATATTCCTGACATACTAGGATAAGGAGACTATGCCAATTAGTTAAAGAAAAAAAACCATTAAGTTAGAAATATAGTACTAATTTACTGATCATGGATTAACAGTAAGGTAATTTGCAGATTTTAAGCCGTCCTTCTTGTGTATGGTGTATGAACATACCATTTGAATAAACTTACTTAATAAATATTCATGGTGTGTTTGCTAGGTAAAGACTGAATGCTGGCTAGTAGGTCTTGCGAGGAAAGAATGAGAAGCTAATTCATAACTATCTGTCAAATATTTTCACCAATTAAGAGGTGATTTTTGTACTGATTATGGAAAATGTGGTTTGGGGTCCTCTGTGTCACAAAATCTCACACTTTTCATTTCACACTACGAGTCAAACTTGCAAATACATTTTCACTTATTGGTCTGTATTGGACTGTAAGCTCCCAGGGCAAGCAGGCATCAAATGTGCTTGTTTATCATTACAGGCCGGTACAATCTGGCACACAGAGGGTTAAAAACATACTTGTACTATGAATAAATACATATAGGTTTAAGTAAGGAGATTTTATTTTGCTATTAAAAGTAATGGCCAAAACCATACTTGCTTTCCACCAACGTAATATAAGCTTTAGCTATCCATTCAAAAATATTTACTGAGTGTGTACTACTTTGTAATTTATAGCTTATAAAGCACCTTTACATACATTACAACATTTGATGTTTAGGTAGATATGTAATAGATAATAAAAATATACTTTAAGTATGGAATCAGAATATATATTTACTTATGTTTTATATATTTATGTATATAATATAGGTAAATAGAGATATACACTTATATTTGTACATTTGTCATATATATTTATAGATATATTTATATTTACCTACATACCGATAATGTAGGTATGTATATATAGATATAAAATATAGGTAAATATATATTTACATATCATATATTTATGTATTATATACTATAAATATTATATAAACATTTACCTGCATTTTATGTATATGTTTACCTTCTTTCTGTATATATTCATATATTAAAAGAGAGAATGATATATATATATGATAGGTATGTAGTGTCAGAGTTAAGTTATGCTAACAAAATGGGATTTAGTTCTGTGCAGATAACAGAAATATTATTAAGAGAGAGTAGCTAGAGATACTCTGTTGAAAATGAGGAATAAGCGTAATTTCAAAGCCAATTTATTCAGGGGTAGTAGATCCTAATTTTCCTGTAGAGTAAATTGCCTTTAAAGATAATTTAAAGGTAAGAAATTAATTTTTTTTCACCATGTGCCCTGAACAAGACACCGGAGCATAATATCACAAGGATACCTTTCTATAAGGGCTGATGCAGTGGCCCTAGTGAATTTACAGATGGGAAGTAAAAACCTACATAATGGTAGCTTTCCTTTGCCACTTCATACCGTACACTCAGTGTCCTCCACTTTCTGCAGTCTCTACGAAGGTTGGGAGGAACCTGTGCTTCTTGATTGTTCTAACTGCCTTGTCATTTATCTAGCACATGCATAGAAAGACAGGACCTGCCACTCATTTTGACAGAGCGTCCTATGGTTCTTTTAGCCTGAATGTGCTGCCAGACTGTGTCCCAACCAGGGGATTTGCACATTATGGTTATCACAAAGGAATGTGGTGTGTTGCCTGAGATGAGCCAACACCAGAGGATACTTCCAGAGAAATACACCTCTATTCCCTATTCCTGGGAACTGAGTCAGGCTTCAGAAAATGAGCAATTTGTGGTTATGCAAATAAATCATCAAAGAATAAAACATCTATTGTTCTGGGGAAAAGACCAGCACTCACCTTCACCTCTGGTCTGGAAGGATAGTGGAAGGTCACATTATGGAATTCAATTTCACCCTTGACTCGATCCAACTTGTAACCATCTTCTGACATGCAGTCAATGATGGGTTTCTGGAGTGAAATACAAAAGGAACACAGTGTAAATTCAAACTAAGATGCACAACTCAATTCAAATTGTAAATTCAAACTAAGAAACATCTTTGGCATATCTCTGCAATGTTTTATCTGGTTGTTGCTCTGCTTTATGAGTAAATTCAAATGAAGATGTATATATTTATTGTGCCTCTTAGTTTGCATGTATCTTAATTTGAATTTACTTTGAGCAACAACCAGATAAAACATTGCAGATATGTGCCAAAGATATTTACACATTAAACATTTATTAATAATAGTGAGAATAATCACAACTTATTGAGATATTATATATTAACATAATACATATTTAATTAATTTAATTGCTATTACTTATTGACTTATTACAGAGATATTATATGTGTACTATTATATAATACATATGTTGTATTAATATTATAAATGTATAATATATGTTAACAATATTATAATATATTTTATATTACTATATTACTAAGATAATACAGGAGACAATGTACAAGGTGTTTTCATACTTTTATTTACATAATTGTCACCATGACCAAACTAGACAGGTGATATGCTCATTTTTCAGTTGAAGAAGTGGAGAAATTGCAGAGAGATTAAGTTTCTAGGACCATGCAACTAATCAACCAATCTGGGGTCCAAGGGTATTCTTTTGAGTATCCATGGTAGATGATGTTTAAAACTGAGTGTTCCTAAATGATGTCTTCAAATGCTACCAACTTTCAATTCTTGTCCTGAATTTCACCTCTTTTGTTAAGCAAGAAGCCCAATCTAGAGATTAACCACTCTGGTTAATCAGAGCAAAGTGAGGGCATCCTCCTGCTACCAGAACACTCCAGCATCATCTTCTTCCCTTGTCCATAACTGGTGATGGAAATTCATCACGTATTAGTCCATTTTCACACCACTATAAAGAACACCTGAGACTGGGTAATTTAGAAAGAAAAGAGTTTTAATTGATTCACAGTTCCAAATGGCTGGGGAGGCCTCAGGAAACTTACAACCACGGTTGAAGGCAAAGGGGAAGCAAAGCACGTCTTACATGGTGGCAGGAGACAAAGCGGGTAGGGGAAACTGCCACTTTTAAACGGTCAGATCTCATGAGAACTCCCTCACTATCACAAGAACAGCGTGGGGGAAAATGCTCCTATGATCCAATGACTTCCCACCAGGTCCATCCCTTGACACATGGGGATTACAGTTCCAGAGAAGATTTGGGTGGGGACATAAAGCCAAACCATATCAATCACTTTAGCTCTATTTAAGAGTATAATGTAATCTGCCTCCTTATTGGGTTGCTAATAAAGATAATAATTTTTAAATGCCTTAATTTTTTAGTTTCAGGGCACTTTTAGTCATCATCTTATTTGAGCATATAACAACCTTAAGAAAGAGGTAGAATTTGAATAAATCGACATCAACTTTTTTTCTTTTTCAGAGATAGGGTTTCATTCTGTCACCCAGGCCAGAGTGCAGTGGTGTGATCATAGCTCACTGCATCTTCAAACTCCTGGGCTTAGGCCATCCTCGCATGTCAACCTCCTGACTAGTTGGGACTATAGGCATGTGCCGTGACACCCAGCTACTTTTAAATTTTTTTGTAGAGACAGGGTTGCCCAGGCTTGTCTCAAACTCCTGGACTCAAGCTATCCTCCTGACTTGGCCTCCCAAAGTGTTGGGATTACAGGTGTGGGCCACCATGCCTGGCCATCGATGAACATTTTTATGTGGTTTTCAACAATCTCTTTGCATATGAAACCCCAAATTATAAAACAGATAAAGCAATGAGTCAGTTCCTTAGTAGGTTACAACTTCACTGTTTGGCAAAAAAGTATCAAACAGGGGACAGGAAATCAAACAGGTTCAGGGAACCCACAAATCACCTCTGGATTTCCAGGGCTTGCTTTGGACTCAGCTCAGGGCATTTTTTTTTTTTTTTAAGAGAGAAAGAGCAACAGATTGCCAACTTCCCCTTCTGTTTATTTGTTTTTTGAGACAGGTTCTCACTCTGTTGCCTAGGCTGGAGTGCAGTGGCGCAATCATGGCTCACTGTAGCCTCGGCCACCCTGGGCTCAGGTGATCCTCCCACCTCAACCTCTTAAATAGCTGGGACTACAGGCACATGCCACCGTGGCTGGCTAATTTTTGTGTTCTTAGTAGAGACAGGTCTTCACCATGTTTCCCAGGCTGGTCTTGAACTCCTGGGCTCAGGCGACCCGCAAACCTTGGCCTCCCAAAGTATTGGGATTACAGGCAAGAGCCACCATGCCTGGAGTGTTCTTGGATTTTGACTCCCTAGCTTGGCCTCCAGTGTGCTTCCATAGACTAATCAACAAAATCCCTTTTTGCCATATGTAGAAGATAAGCGAATTTTATGGACATGGCCTTGAAGTCCTGCATGGTATGGCCCTTCCCATGCCTCCAGCCTCTGCCCCTTGTTCACTCTATTCAGTTGCATTGGGCTTGTTTCAACTTCTTTAAATCAGCAACCTTTCCCAACCTGGGGGCCTCTCTTCCATGAATGCCCTCCCTGCTCTTACTTCCCATACCCCACCCCCTCCAATCCTCCTATGCATGGCTGACTCTTCTTCAGTTCTCTGCTCAAATGCTGCCTCCTCAGAGATAGCATTGGCTGTCACCACCAAGCAATTTAAAGACTCCTTCTCCCACCCCAGTCGCTGTCACATTGCCTATTTCATTTCCTTTATTTACTTACCACTCTGTTATTGTCTTATCTTTGAATGTACATACTTCTTTACTGCCTGTCCTCTCCCAGCATGAGTAAAGAACAGGGTTCTTACTTGTTTTCTTTTGCATTCACTCCCTTGAGGCAGGAGAATTGCTTGAACCCAGGAGGTGGAGGTTGCAGTGAGCTGAGATTGTGCCACTGCACTCCAGCCTGGGCAACAAGAGCGAAACTCCATCTCAAAAAAAAAAAAAAAAGAATTGGCACCAGCACATGATAGCATTTAATATAATAAGTGTTGCTGAATTAAGGGCCTTGTGATAGCTTCTATTTTTAACATTAAGGTAAATTCTTAATGGGTGTTCTGCCCCAGCCCCCACCCGTTAATGGACTTTACTTTTGGCTTTTACATACCCTGTCTATTGTCTCAAAAATGCTGGTGGCTGCTGCACGTCCAGTTGCAAAGGCTTCCAAACAAGGAGAGGCATTGCCAAGATTTAAAGCTCCTACTATGACACTGAGGAAAATCTGAAATGAAAAGAGAGAGAGATTTTTCATGTGTTTTTGTTAATGTATAAATAGTAATTACTATCATTTGGGTCATCCATGTTAACTCAGAGAGTTATCAGAAATTTCTTCTGTGGGTTCGAAAGCTAGCTCTTTGGCTGTTTGGAAATACCCAAAATAGTTTTTGTTCTGTAAAGCATCTCCAATTTTTCCACTGTTATGATTCAGAAGATCACTTTATTTTTTACTGAATATTACTCTTCTGCAAACTAGAACTGTTTTGAAATGAGTAAGAAGTCTAAGCAAGGTAGCATGTAGACCCAAAGTGGACTTGAATAGTGATTTGATCATTGAATTCATTATATAATCAACCTTATAGTGATTTTCTGGTTAAAGGGTTGCCTAAAACAACACAGACACTAAGATCAGCCTGACTATTCTAGAGGCTGGTACATGCAAAACCAACCTGCTACTGCTGTTACCGCTATACTAATGCTGCTATTATAGTAGTCACTGGGATAACTACTGCAACTACTATGAATAACAGTAATAATAACAATAATAACAGGTATGTTTCTGAGTGTTCTATCTGTATTATTTCATTTTATCCTTACAACAGAAGAGTGAACAGACAGGTATGGAGGCTCCTAATTTGCATTAGGTTACAACACGTCATAAGTAGTAGAGCAGAATTTGAATCCAGGCTTTTGACTGCCATTCTACCTAGCTCCCAGACTCACCTGTTGCTGGCTGCATGCAGGAGGAGTGATCAGGTTCCTGTGCAGACTTGGGGCAGCTGTTCTTTGACTCACCAATGCAGTCATCTCATTACCTTAGGGGAAGGCTACCTGATCATACCCAGATGTTCCTACCAAATAACACTCTGTTTTATTTATATCAGCACTGTTTGTAAAGGTGAGGAAGAGGCAATAAGGCAAATCCTCAAGTTGGCCTCCAGAAGGAATACCATTCTCCTCTCTACCCTGTCAACCAAAGAATGGTCCCACTCTTGTGACTCACATAGAGGATGTTTCATTGGCTACAGTCTACTGCCAAGCCAAAGAGTGGCCCTGCATGAATGTAGTCTTTTTCAGGTAATCAAATGATCCTGGTCTGTGATGGTTTCCATAGGCCAGACCCTTCCCATTTGTTCTATCACACTGGGGCAAATTGCCCGAGTCTCTCCTGCTTCTCTTTCTTCCCTGTGGCTGCAGTGGCTGAACCATGGAAAGTCTCAGAGCCTCTCAGCCATGTCTCTCCCTCTTCAGTAACCTCTTCATTCCACACATTAGGATGATTAACGGGGCCAGGGCTGCCCTACGTGGGTGGTGGGTTAGCCCACTCACGCTTTCTCCCTAGAGTCCTAGCCTATGCACAGGGACAAAAATTATCTCTTCATCTCCTTTTCCTCAACTATGGCATGTGGTTCCTCCCATAGGCAGATTATGTAATCTTTCAAGCCCCCATTTCTTCATCTGCAACACAGGGATAATGATAGCATATATTTCATAGGATTATTACAAGGATCAAATGAGATAATGTGTGTAAGGATGATTAATCCAGTGCTAGTCACTTCAATGGTAGTAATGATGTTGGTGATGATGATGCTGACAGTGAAGAAAGTATTGAGGTCCCACACTTAGGAGGTGGTAAAGGGACAGACAGAACACTTCTTATGGTCTAATTTAGTTTCAGACCACACGCATTGGAGTTTTTCCTACCTCAGCAAAGGAACCTTCCATTTGCCCTAGATCCAGGGCCAGCAAACATTTTCTGCAAAAGGGCCAAATAAGTGTTTTAGGCTTTTCAGGTCATATGGGCTCTGAAGTAATTACTCAACTCTGCCATGTAGTATAAAAGCAGCCACAGACATATGTAAATAAATGACTGTGGCTCTGTCCCAGTAAAATGTTATTTATAAAAACAGGCGGTGAGCTGGATTTGGCCTGTTAGCCATAGTTTGCTGACTCTTGGCTGACTGGAGGCCTAAATTGAAGTTTGGGGTCCAGCTCTTTGAACAGCTCTCTGGAGCGGGAGGAGTGAGTGAGACAGGACAAAAGCACATTCCCAAACCATCACAGTAGCTAGCAACATCCCAATAAGCCATCACTTGTCACTCTGAACATCATATTCTTTAGCCCTGTGAACAGCAGAAGTAGTGTAGACAGAGAGATGGGAAGAGAGACTGCTGTGGAACAATCAAGCTATGGGTGTGCTGGAGAAAAACGGGTCCATGGCCTCTGGGAAGACAGAGTCAGAGGCAGGAAAACAGTGGTTAATAGGCGCCAAAGTCAGGGAGACCTGAGTTCAAATCCCTCTCAATGTCACTTGGCACATATTTCTTGACCTCATGGCCTCAATTTCATTTTTAAGTGGTAGTATAATGACACCAATTACAGAATGAGATTGAGAGCATTACATGCAGTAATTTTGTTACATAATACATAACTCAGTGCTTGACACTTTATATATACTGAATGAATGTCTCTCTCCATTATGTGATTATTTTTATTAATGAATTCTGAAACTCAAGAGAGTCATGAAAGAACAACCTTCTGCACCATTTAGGTCCCCTTTGTCTTTCCCTACCAGACTACAGGGTGTATTTTTTCTCTGTGTACAAGTGATACTAATTACAGTCACTTATGTGAACTACTTACCATTTATGCCTGATTACCATGCAGCCAGTGATGATTTTGTGCATCACAAAATGTACTAGATTAATCAAATTGTTAATTAGTTTTGTGGATTAAAACACTCAACTCAGCCCATGCACACTCAGCCTTCATAGTTTGCTGCTCAGAAGTTTGGCCAAGACCTCACTGAAAGAGAGAGAGAGAGAGACACACACACACACACAGAAAGACAGAGTGACAGAGAGAGAGAGAGAGAGAGAACACGGAGTATAGTGTTAAAGAATGCATTTCATCTTCCCAAAGGAAATTTTCTCTTAAGATATAAGCAGACGCTTACAGAAAGATGTTGGGAGTAACAGGTTAATAATTAGTGATTAAAGTGTTAGAGACCCATAGTATGCCATGCCTGCACATAGCAAGGACTCAAGAAATAATCAGTTGAAAGAATAAATTATTTACAAAAGTTAGAGTAGCTCACTGTACAATGGGCAGAAAATTTAAAGATGAGAGCCATAAAATTGGATTCCTACTACAGACGGTTACCAAAGGGCTTTTTATTCAAGTGCTTCCATTGGAATTGTATATTATTTGATTTTCAATTTAGCAATTCACTTTTCCCTCTGAACCATTATTATTGTATACCTCTATCCTCTCCTTGTAGGCATGGAATGAAGGGAAAAATAAGTTTTCTCAATGCTCGTCTTCTTGCATAGTAAGTATATATAAGCAGCTAGGACTAAGGCCAACTACTGATATCCCTAGTTTGGTAAATGTCAAAGTTCTTAGGAGGAATTGGATTAATAAAGACAAGGGACTATAGTTACAATTTGGACCTGCAATACTTCACTGGCTTTTCCAATCTGCAAAAAATGTATCTAAGTTGTTAAGAAGTGGTTAAATTATAAAATTGGTAACACTTCCCATCCATACTATCTCTTTAAAGTTTACAAAACACATTAACCTGTATTATCGTATTTATTTCCTTTAACAAAGTTCAAAAAATGTCATCCGTTCATGTTGCAAAGATAAACTGAATTGAAAAGGTTATTCTTTGTGTATTATCATGTTTAATGAAATAAAGTCCGTGACTTGGAATGATTATGGTTTAACCTCTGATAATCACTTCCATTTGCAAATCAAAATCCTACTCAATTTTCCCAGGCAATGTATTTATCTTAAAGCAGTAGATCATGAATTTTAAGCTTTCAACTAGCAAATTTCTGGTTTATAAGGTTTTGATATTTTTCATTGTTTGCTCTACCCAGAATCTGGAGCTAAAAAATTTTACTTAAGAATTTGATATAAAACTACTCGCCATCTACTTGCAGGCCAAATGAAAAAAATATTTCATTTTTTGTTTCCCTGACCTCATAGATCTTACTGTCTGAGGGTGGAAAAGGGTGGGCACAAGTGTAAATAAATGCAAATATTCAATGTCACACAAGTGCTTTGAAAAAAAAGTACAGCAAATCACAAAAGAGAATAAAAAATGGGTGAGCGTAAAAGGCCTGACTGGGAAAGTGGCATTTAGCTGAGAATTCAAACAATGATCAGAGTCCAATTGCAACAAGAGAGAGCCATAAGCTAAGGAGGAAAGGCCTTGGGAGAGGGAGCAGGATAAGAAGCCTTCCTTGACCCCAGTCACACCTGGTTATCCTGCTATTCACTGTCAAGGTTCTCCGTCCTCTGTAGCACGTCTCTATTTGTCTGTATTCATTTACATGGTTACTTATTTACTGCTTTTCTTCTCCATTAAACTGTAAATTCCATCAAGGCAAAAAAGAAAACCCCACATTTCTGTTGTTCACTGTTGAATCCCCTGCATTTTCTAAGTGTCTGGCACATAGTAGATGCTGAATAATTACTTATTGAATGAATAACTGGAAGGACAATCAAAATTAAAGGCATTAGCTACTTTAGCACAAGTAAGCAATAAAGTACATTTGTAGTACCTGTTCAGTTAAGGATGTTATTGACCTGGCATTTTAGTAACTCATTATGTTTCACAAATACCTTTATTAGTACGTATCTTGGACTACCATAAAGCTCAGTTATATGAGCTGTTAATTTTTAGCTGAAAGATCACTGACTTTCCATTTTCACGGTATATTTTCTTTTGGACTCAGAAAATCATTTCATAGCTATAAAGTCTTCAGTTAATCTGAAATTATTAAATTGTGGGTTTCATCAATTCAAATGTTTAGCATCTCTTTACTATAAAATGTATAAATATTACTTGTTTCTCTATAAAATTTCGAGAAGATAACATTGGAAAAACCCTTCTGGACTTTGGCTTAGGCAAAGATTTCATGACCAAGAACCCAAAAGCAAATGCAATAAAACAAAGATAAATAGGTGAGACTTAAACTAAAGAGCTTTTTCACAGCATAAGGAACACTCAGCGAGTAAACAGACAACCCACATGATGCGAGAAAATCTTCACAATCTACACATCTGACAAAGAACTAATAACCAGAATCTACAACGAACTCAAAAAGTGGGCTAAGGACACGAATAGACAATTCTCAGAAGAAGATATACAAATGGCTAACAAACATATGAAAAAAAATGCTCAACATTACTAATGATCAGGGACATGCAAATCAAAACCACAATGTCTCTTGCAAGAATGGCTATACTAAAAAAATCAAAACATAATAGATGTTGGCATGGATGCAGTGAAAAGGAACACTTCTACACTGCTGGTGGGAATGTAAACTAGTACAACTATGGAAAACAGTATGGAAATTCCTTAAATAACTGAATATAGAACTACCATTTGATTCAGTATTCCCACTCGTGGGTATCTACCCAGAGGAATAGAAGTCATTATATAAAAGAGATACTTGCACATACATGTTTACAGCAGCACAATTTACAATTGCAGAACTGTGGAACTAGCCCAAATGCCCATCAATTAACAAGTGGATAAAGAAACTGTGAGATATGTATATATATGACAGAATACTACTACTCATCCAGAAAAGGAAAGAATTAATGGCATTCACAGCAACCTGGATGGGATTGGAGACTGTTATTCTAAGTGAAGTAACTCAGGAATGGAAAACCAAACATTGTATGTTCTCACTCATAAGTGGAAGCTAAGCTATGAGGATGCAAAGGCATAAGAATGATACAATGAACTTTGGGGACTCAGGAGAAAAGGATAGGAAGGCAGTGAAGGATAAAAGACTACAACTTGGGTTCAGTGTATACTGCTTGGGCGATGGGAGAATCAAAATCTCACAAATCACCACTAAAGGACTTACTCACGTAACCAAATACCACCTGTTTCCCAAAAAACTTATGGAAATAAAAAAAAAAATTTGTTAAGGTATTACTAGTTTCCACAGACAGACTCCATAAAATCATTGATGCTTTTTTCCTGAAGACATCAAAGTAATAAACAAAATATCTAATCCATGGACTTTTCTGAGATACCAGAAGGAAATGCTATGTCTTGGTCAATAAGTCAAGGTACCTGGACGAGGGTTCCTGGTGTATATTCTCCTTCATCCAGGACAAGTGTGGAGCCGTACCAGAAGGCCAGTGCATAACACAAAAAGATGAGACACCACACGAATCCCGTAAAGAATCCCATCACTATCCCTTTTCTAATTCCCCAACGCTGGGCAAACACAAGATTTTTCTCATACCTGTGAAGAGAAAACATTTGAGCCAATTTCAGCAGAAACAGCTCAAGTTATAATGTTTAAGACAGGCCATGATGCAGTGGTTTTACAAAATGATCATAAAATCATCCCAAACACAGCAACTTTAGGAAGAAAAATCTCCAACAACCTTTGTGTAGTTTTTTCAAGTTTGTTTTAACCTGACAATGAAACATGTTGAAAGGACAATACTTAACAAAGCTGCCTGATTGCTGCTTGGATTGCATAGTGAGGTAAGCTTGGCCCCAAGAGAAAAAGAATTTTCAACATAAATGTATGAACAAGAGAGATCTAGTATTACTTGTGTTTGAAGTGTTTCCTTGAGTCACATGACATGTTGCTATCAGAAATAATGCAACTGGTTCCAAATAAGCAGACCAGACTATTTTGTTTCTAGCTCCCCAGGCTTGGAACTAGTGTTTGCACCAACTTATCTACAACTCAGCCATCTTCCCTGTGGCTGAGATGCTGTGTTGTGACATACGGGTCAGGTTCACAGCCATGAGACATGGATAACTGAAACTATATAGAAGTCCAATGCAAATAATAGGTTTCAGTAATTCTATGATCTAGCCATTAACAATGGGCATTGTCTCATATATAGCTCAGGCATTCTGAAACCACCTTCCTACATCTCAAGAATTGAATTCATGGAGAACTTTTAACCTTTTGCAGAACACAAACTGAAGGTCTATCCTATGTTTGTTACCATTTTTAAAACACTACACCGCCTCTTTTATTGACAATAAAAGATAATGTCTTTCATGGTGGAAGAAATATGCTACTGAAATTTTTTACAAGAAATAAAGAACCTCACTCCACAAACCAAAAGAAGTGGGGGAAAGAGGATAATACAAGGTTGTAAATCCTATTAATCTTTTTTACTTGGTGGATTTGGTAGCAACTGAGAATAACACCATCTTACCAAATTTATAACACATAAAGTAAGATTTTCTATTCAGTTGATAGTTATTTTATAAAAATCAAAGCATGGCAAATAGTAAGTACTTAATAAATACCAGATAAATTAAAGAATAAACAAAATTACATTTTAGACAACAGTATTATTTTGGCCATTTGGGTTTTTCTTTTCATTGAGAGTTAACCTCTAGAATAATGATCTATAATTTATCAACACTAATTTGTTTTTTGAGACAGGGTCTCACTCTGTCATCCAGGCTGGAGTGCAGTAGCATGATCACAGCTCACTGCAACCTCAACCTCCCCAGAATCAGGTGATCCTCCCACCTCAGCCTCCAGAGTTGCTGGGACTACAGGTGCACACCACCATGTCTGGTTAATTTTTGTATTTTTTTGTAGAGATGAGGTTTCGCCATGTTGCCCATGCTGGTCTCAAACTCCTGGCCTCAAGCAACCCACCTGTCTTGGCCTTCCAAAGTGCTGGGATTACAGGTGTGAGCCTCCGTGCCCAGCCTGTTTGACTAAATTGAAATCTTATCAGACTTTATAAAGAACATGTAGCACGGTACCTGAATAAAATGTGTTTAATTAAAAAGGTGTTCAATAAAAATGTGTGAAATAGCATTTTGAATCATGCTGGCATTTCTTTATTATTTTTTAATTGACAAAAGTTACATATATCTGTGGTATACAATATGATGGTTTGAAGTATGTATAAATTGTGGAATGGCTAAATCAAGATAATTAACATACGCATTACCTCACATACTTACATTGTGTGTGTGTGTGTGTGTGTGTGTGTGTATGTGGTGAGAACACTTACCTCTTACCTGCCCCCTCCCCCTCAAAGCCCCTAGTACCGTTCTGCTCTCTGCTTCTGTGAGTTCAACTTTGTCAGTGATATCATGGGGTATTTTTCTGTGCCTGGATTATTTCACTTAACATAATGTCCTCCAGGTTCATCATGTTGCTGCAAGTAACAGTATTTTCTTCTTTTTCAAGACTGAATAGTATTTTATTGAATGTGGCATGTAAATTTACACTCACCATATTTTCTTAATTCACTTGTCTGTTGATGGGTGCTTAGGTTGATTCCATAGCTTGGCTATTATGAATAATGTTGCAGTGAACATAAGAGAACAGATATCTCTTGACATACTGATTTCATTTCCTTTGGATATATACCCAATAGTGGGGATGCTGGATCATATGGTAGTTCTATTTTCCATTTTTTGAGGAATCCCCATACTCTTTGGCTGTCCTGATTTACTTTCTCACCAAAAGCGATCTGTGTAACAGGGTTTCATTTTCCCCACATACTTGCCAACACTTGATATCTTTCTTCTTTTTATAATGGCCATTCTTACAGATATAAGATGATATCTCATTGTGGTTTTAACTTGTGTTTCCTTGATGATTAGCGATGTGTGACATCTTTTCACATACCTGTTGTATTTTTCTTTTCGTATATTTCTATTTGTATGTTTTCTTTTGGGAAATGTCTATTCAGGTCTTTTGACCATTTTTTAATCAGGGTGTTTTCTTGTCATTGAGTTGTTTGTGTTTCTTATATGTATTGGATATTAACCCCTTATCAGATGTATGGTTTACAAATATTTTCTCTCATTCTGTAAATTGCCTCTTCACTCTGTTGATTGTTTCCTTTCTGAAGCTTTTTAGCTTGATGTAATCCCATTTATCTATTTTTGCTTTTGTTACCTGCCCTTTTGTGGTCGTGCCAAAAAAATCATTGCCTAGACCAATGTCATAGAGCTTCTTCCCTATGCTTTCTTCTAGTAATTTTTCAGTTTTACATCCTACATTGAAGACTTTAATCCATTTTGAGTTGATATTTGTGTATAGTGTGAGATAAGGATCAAATTTCATTCTTCTGCATGTGAATGTCAGTTTCCCCAACATCGTTTATTGAAGAGACTGCCCTTTCCTCATGGTGTGTTTTTGGCCTCTATATTGAAAATCAATTGACTATAAATGCATGGACTTCTTTCTGGGCTCTCCATTCTTTTCCACTGGTCTATGTGTCTGTTTCTATGACAGTCCGTGCTGTTTTGATTACTATAGTAATCAAATAGTCAAATAATCTAATAATAATCTACTACTTTCTAGTAGATTTTGAGATCAGGTAACATGATGCCTCCAGCTTTGTTCTTCTTGTTCAGGATTGCTTTTGCTGTTCAAGGTCTTTTGTGGTTGCATAAGAAATGGCAAAAATGGGTATTTTTGTCTTGTTCCTGTCTTAGTAGGAAAAGCTTTCAAATTCTCACTTTGAGTATGATTTAGCTGTGGGCTTGTCATATGTGACCTTTATTGTATTGAGGTATATTCTTTTTATACCTAATTTGTTGAGAGTTTCTGTCAGGAAAGGATGTTGAATTTTGTTAAATGATTTTTCAGCATCTATTGAGATAACATATGGTTTTTGTCTTTCATTCTGTTAATGTGGTATATTACATTTATTGACATGTCTATGTTGAACCATCCTTACATCCTAGGGATAAATCCTAGGATCATGGTGAATGATTCTTTTCATGTGCTATTCAATTTGGTTTACTAGTATTTTTGTTGAGCATTTTCACATCCATGTTTATCATGGATATTGGCCTTTGATTGTCTTGTAGTATCCTTTTCTGGCTTTGGTATCAAGGTAATATTGGCCTTGTAAAATGAGTGTGAAGTATTTCCTCCTCTTTAATTTTGTGGAATAATTTGAGGAGGACTGGTACTAGTTTTTCTTTAAATGTCTGGTAAAATTCAGCAGTGAAGCTATCAGATTCTGGGCTTTTCTTTCATGGAAGACTTTTTATTACTGATTCAATCTCCTTACTCATTATTGGTATGTTCAGATTTATTTCTCTTTATTTTTCCATGATTCAACCTTGGTAGGTTGTATTTTTCTAGGAATTTATCCATTTCTTCTAGGTCATCCAATTTGTTGGCATTTGTTTTTAATAGTCTCTTATGATCCTTTGTACTTTTGTGGTATCAGTTGTAATGTCTCATGTAGGCTTTTCTTTAATGACAGCAAACAGCATTATAGACTGATATGAGGTATAATATGTGTACATAAATACCATCAGAATTTGAAATAAATATGTACTCTAAGTTCGCTTTCTAAAAATTGCCAACTGCAACATCTTTAAAAACATACTGCTAAAGGCTTGGGACTTCTTATAGTGCTTTGACCAATCTAAATTTTTCTGCTTAGCTCCCTCTTGAACAAGTACTTCCTCTGGAGGCCGTAGACCAAGGTGGGTCTGCCACTTTGCACAGACTGAGAGATTCAGGGTACTACACTGATTGATGAAATTAGGGGAAGAATCAGATCCCAATTAACCAACCTTTCAACCTCTTTTTTCTCACCACCAAAAGCAGCCACCGTTCTCATTGATGAAATGACTTCATCAGCCACCACCCCTGCTTTGGCATAGGCCTTCAGTTCATAGTCCGTAAACTTGGACACACTCTAAAAATCAAAAAGAAGAAAAGAAAATGTGAAGTCCAAGAAATTAGGTAAGTCAGTCTGTCATTTAGATTCATTTAGCATGTGGCATAGTTTAATACAATATCAGATTCTCACTGTAACATCATTGACAGGAGGAAGAAATCTGGTCCAGATTTGGTCTATGGTAAGCTTCATTCAGGGTTGTTTGTTTGTTGATATATCAAAATGAACCTACTAAAAGTAAGAACCTCCTCACAGAATAAGTTCCAAATAGGACATTCTGTGAGACTAAAGTGTTTCAGTCATTATACTAATAAAGTGTTAAGTTAGACCATGTCATAGTTCATTGCTATTAGCCAATGACCATTGCATAATTTATAGACAAACACCAGAGACACATGCAGATATCATGACTGGGTATAATATATGGCATATAACATATAGAGTATAGGCATGATGTTGAGAGATGATTCCACAAAAGAAAGTTCATTTTCACTCAGTTGGAGACGCTCAACTATGTAGTTTTCATTTTTACAAAAGGAAATGAAAAGACATCTGTACTTAACAGTAGACACGTTACTTTTTCTAAAATTGACTTGGATTGAGTCCTAGTCAAAATGAACCCCCAAAGAAACCCCTGGCACAGATAAATAAATAAGAAGAGGAAAAAACACATATTGCAGAAGATCAACTAGTTCAGAAATATAAAAAAATATATAATACCCAGATTAAGGGAGTTTATCTTCCAGTAGTTTTTCCAAACTTTTAGCAGCAAAACTCTTATCAAAATCTTAGATGGAATTCTAAGATGTAAGTTAAGTAAGTATTCATAGTAGTTTCAAAAAATAATATATTTATTTCATCAATGTACATTTTATAAAACATGTGAATAAAAAGTGTAACAGTAAGGAAAGTGAGGCTTTTTTTTTTTTTTTTTTTTAAAGAGCCAGGTTCTTGTTCTGTTGCCCAGGCTGGTGTGCAGCAGCATGATTCTAGCTCACTGCAGCCTCAAACTCCTGGACTCAAGCATTTCACTGGCCTCAGCCTCCTCGGTATCTGAGACTATAGGCACATGCCACCATGCCTGGCTATTTAAAAAAAAATTTTTTTTTTTTTTGTAGACATGGGGTCTCACTGTGTTACCAAGACGTGAGGCTGTTTTTATTAACATTAAAGTTTACATTTGAGCCTGGTGAAGTTGCTTGTATAGTTTGCTTTATAGTTGCTTGTAGAAGTTTGTTGTATAAGAACAAGCATACACAGACTTGAAAGCAAGACAAGACATGTGCAGACCTACAACATTCCAAATCAGTGACATGTTTATGGAAAGCTGGAAATGGGTACTGAGATGACTAGAGAAGCTAAGCCTTAGATCTGTTTAAAACCAAGTGAACTGAGCTATGTTTTAACCTCCAACATGTTGAAATGTGGCCTATGATCCATGTGAGTGTGTATATTACTTTATCACAGGTTTGAAGAAAGAGATTAGTCTATTTGGAAAAAAATGAACAAAATGTTTGCAAAACCCCTGAAGCTCTTCTGTGGAAGTTGAGTGTTCCCTGGAGTATAGCTGAAAAGTGGTTAGTAGGAAAGACTGTTGTAAAGCTTGAATGATATAGTGGATTGTAAAATATATACATCTCTCTTTAGCAATTGATTCTGTGCCTGACACTGCTTAAATGCATATCGTGGATTATTCTCTGAATCATCATAATGTTTTTGGGAGGTATTATCCCTATTTTAAAGACAAAGAAAGTGAGGTTTTCATGGGTTAAATGGATTTTTCCTGAGTCATACAATCTATTGGTGGTAGAGCCAAGTGATGACCTAGGGAAATGGAGTGAGCTCTTTGCTATTGTCACTTAAAACCATTTTCTATATTATCTGGGAAATGTTTGAGTAATTTAGTCAGTGGACTGTGAGAATATTTTGCTATTGAGCAATAGGAAATTAGTACCTATTGCTCAATAATGTGTGAGTATGTATGCAGTTTTTCAGTTAAATTCTATTCTCATTTATAGCAAATTTTTAGTATGCCTGATCCCATAACGTGCTGTCTAATGTGGCTGCTCTAATAATAATTTCTCAGTCCTTGGGAGTGTTTTTAGCTGATGTGACCCAAAATTCCTATACCTGTATGTTGTCCAGGCCTCAATACCTGGGGAACCAAGACAGTGACTGGGATAACTCTTGGAATGGGTCAAATCACTTCTCTCTGAAAGAGGTTATCTGAAAGATGAGATGAAATGGGTAAGATGAAATGGAGAACACAGTTATGATTGCAGAAATCCTTCTTATGTGCTTGTTAATGCTCTGTGTCTGTTGTGCCATTTCAGGGAAGTGCCTGAGCTTGGCAGGACATGGGGAACAATAGGCATATTGGAGAGTGAGTGGGGTTTGGAGTGAGAGCCCCTTAGACTTGAATCCTGCTCTGCCAGCGGTGCAGTCCCAGAAAAATCCCCTTACCTCTCTGAGCCTAGTTTCTTATATTTAAAATGATGTTAGCGTTCACTTTATAAGATTGTTGTAAGGATTAGAGATAATGACTATTAAGCTCCTAATAGTGCCTAGAGAAACAGTGAATGTTCAATAAATGTACTTGCTGTTAATAAAACAATATTTACCTTATTAAAACATCATTAATCCCTATTCGATGAAATGTCATTTGACACTGGGGAGTAATCTAACAAACTACATGAAAATAGTGATAATTATGTTGCTAACTATACTCAGGAAAAGGGACTCAAGCTTCACATTTTTGGTTGTTTATGAGGACAAATGTCTTCCCATGGAGAGATGCAAAAAGACATTCTTACCAGACCAATGGTGGCTGCTCCAATCCCAATGAGAGGGCTGACAGAAATAATAACCAAGGTCAATTTCCAACCCCTGAAAAATCCCAACAGGAACCCACAGATGGTCGAGGTCATGCGCTGAATGAAAAGGGCCATTTGGTCAGCTATGGCATCATTGATTTTATTAATATCACTAGAAATCAGAAAAATTTTGGTCACTAAAACTGAATTTGATCATTCAAATGTCTTGCTAAAAGTCTCAGTCTTTCCCATTTAAACATTCCCATCCCTCCATCCCCATCACCCTTGGGTAGCATTAACAGCCTCTCAAATCTTGGAAAATTTGGTGCATCTTGGGATGTTATCAAGCCTCTTTCCTCGTAGCCAACCAACTTTGTCCTTAATCTATGTTTCAAAACTGGTACTAATTGTTGATAAAGGCTTTTGGCAACCATCTTATTTGTCTTTTTCTTTTACGTGGCTAATATCCTTGCTCTGTCTTGAAAAGCCTTTCTTTATGTCTGCTGAATCCTTTCAGCCTCAAGGTTCTAGTCACATACCTCCTCGTTCATCAGTCTTGTATAATCCCCCAAGAAGTTACACCTTTCTCCCTGTGTTCCCATAACACTGTAATTAATGCTTGTGCATGTGTATGTGTGTGGAATTATTGCATTCTGCTTAGAGGCAGTATAGAGTAGTGGGGAAGAGTGCAGATTCTGGAGCCAGACTAAGAATTTGAATACAAACTCTTGTTGGGCAAGTTACTTAACCTTTTTGTGGCTCAATTTTCTTGTCTGTAAAATAAGAACAATAATAGAACCTACCCCAGTGGGTAGTAATGAGGATTGAAGTAGTGAATGTACGTAAAGCCTATAGAACAGCACCTATCATATAATAAACAATATGTGTTAGTTCTGATTATTTGCTTGCACTTCTTATTTCCCCTACTAGGCTGTAAGTGCCTTAAGAGCACAAGTACAAGGTAATTGCTACAGAATAATGATTGAATATAATTATATTAAATTCATATTCCTGAGAACACTTCCTTAACCTCTTGTCCAGATGGAGTGAATAGAGCTTGGAACCAAATAGCGAGAAAGCACCTAAGACATCACCCAGATATTAGGCCGTTGTTTCCGGCGAGGTTAGATAACTGTTCAAGGTCACAGTAAGGAGCAGAGTTAAGTGCTGGAAGCTAGGGGTCCTGACTTTCAGTATGCTTTATCTACACTGTAGAGTGACTGTCTTTCAGGGGATCTCAAAATTCAGTTCAGTAGGGTTCAACCAATTCTAATTCCTCTCATTTAGAATTCCTGGGTGGCTGTTAATGACCTAAACCAGGTGTAAACTGGATTTAAATCCAGTTACACCTGGACAGCTAAATAACCTTTTTAACTGTCTTCTATAATACTTCATTTCTAATATTTTAATTAAGGTCTACACACCAAATTGCAGTACCTTGGCTTTCAATTTTTAATGTCCATATTTGACAGTGTATTACCTATGAAAAAGTCATGCCACCTAGGAAAGCCCAATTTAAGAGATGAAACAGGAAAACTGAAAATACTTTTAAATTGTTATTGAATTTAGAAAGAAGAGTTTTATTATCCAAAAATCACACACTAACATACTGGGTTTTTTTTTTTTTTTTTTTTTGAGACGGAGTCTTGCTCTGTCGCCCGGGCTGGAGTGCAGCGGCCGGATCTCAGCTCATTGCAAGCTCCGCCTCCCGGGTTCACGCCATTCTTCTGTCTCAGCCTCCCGAGTAGCTGGGACTACAGGCGCCAGTCATCTCGCCTGGCTAGTTTTTTGTATTTTTTTTTAGTAGAGACGGGGTTTCACCGTATTAGCCAGGATGGTCTCAATCTCCTGACCTCGTGATCCGCCTGTCTCGGCCTCCCAAAGTGCTGGGATTACAGGCTTGAGCCACCGTGCCCGGCCTAACATACTGTTTTACCAGCTCTGATTTACTTACTCAGAGAATCTTGTATTCAGCTCCCCCACTGAATTGCAGTCAAACCATCCTATTTCCATTCTCATTATTCTCCTAAAGTAAAATTTTCTCATTTTCTGTATCTGACGAGCTGCGGCAATGACCCAAAAGCATATCTGGAAATGGACAAAGGAATGTTTAGCATTGCAGTGTCGGAAATTTTGTTAATTTCTTCTTTTTTTCAGAAGAAACTACTTTCAATACAACAGTTGAGAAAAGAGGGAAAGTAATTCAGAAAATGCCTCTTCTTGGGAACTAAGGTGTGAGCTCTGTCATCTGCCTGCTAAAAGTGGAGGTAAACGGAACTTTGGGCAGGGTAGCCTGAGATTTGGGTTTGAATCCAGCTCTGACCCTTAAGCAGGTCCATGTCTTCTGGATTTTACCCTACAGAGCTTCACTTTCCTCATGTGTAAAAGAAGGCTCACAGAACCAAAAATAAGGCATTATTGTTCTTAAATAACTATTTTTCATGCCATTTCTGAGTGAATTTCCCCCCGAAAGACCTGCTTAGGAGCATTCATGCATAGTTTTCAGGCAATAATTTTCAAGAAATGTAAGACAAAAATTATGACATTAGCATAAATCTAATCTGCTGATAGATTTTCCCAAACTATTAAAAAAGCCTGTTATTAAAATTCCCAATGCCTAAATGGGAAAAATTGATTCATTTCTCTTTACAAACACCACTGCCTGGAATTCTTGAATGAATGGGAAGGAATTCATTATTTTTCTACAAAAGAAAGCAAAAGATAAAATATTTTTCTTTCTTAACAAGGGTTAAGTACCTCCAAGCCCTTCCATCACTTAAATCTAAAATATGCTCTAAATTCAGCTTTTCAGAATTTGGGTTGGAATGCAGTTTGGTGAGACTTTAGCAATGCAAGAAAAAGAAAGTAAATTTTGTTTTCCTCTATCTCCCCCTCCCCCACTTTCTTCAAGCTACTCAACTACCCCCTACAAACAAACCTGCAAATGTCCATTTCTGGATATAGAAGAGAGGATGAAGTAGGAAAAGGCAGGGGAGGACAGGACATTACAACTACGAGTCTATTATTCATCTCTCTGGACAACCACTTGCATCCTCCTAAGTTGTCCACCTGAGAGAAGAATCCCTACCCATTCTCTCATGTCCTCTGGAAATAAACTGTAGTTCTTAGGGCTTCTGATTAGCCTAAAGGGTGGCAACACGTTGCATCTCATTGTAATGTCTTTGAGGTCAGATATTGATCTATAAATTATATGGAGGAGTTACTAACTTGAATATATCCTGTGATAAGTACTGCGACAGCAATTCCAGCATAGTAACTGGCAAATTTGATCATTTCGCTCTCAATGTTCAGCAACCTTTAAAAGAGGGAAAAGAATGTTCATACTTGCAAGTAGGATCAAGCTAAGACAGATTACATTTGTGGATATAGAGGGATTTAAAAAATACATATGTTTAAAATATATGTCATATATTTTAAATATATATTATATATAATATATATAATAGATACACTATATATAGTATATTTCTATTAAACATAAGTAAGACATTTTATCTATGCAAAATTATAATAAATCCAACCAAATTTCTAAATAGTACCAATCACAGAAAATATGCATATCCCCTTCATTTTTATAGGCAAAGATGCTGGGACCATGAAATAATTAATTAGCAGTCATTGGAAGCCAGGATGCCCTAAATGGCAGCCCAGGGCTTGGTCCACTTTAGTCTCTTTCATGCGTACTCATCATGCAGTGACACGGCAATCATAGGTAAGAAAGATTTTCAAAAGCCAGACAGGCTGTCTGAAAAGAAACTGATAGAATGATGTGTGCTGTAAATCAGGAGGCTTACTCTTACCTCTTCTAGGAATGCAAGCCAGCTTTTCAACTTCTCTATCTCAGAGTGACACTGAAAAATGTGCCTGTTATCTTCCCATGGGAGAGAAAAGTGTTTTATTAGCCCTGTCTTTTTGCTGACTACAGCCTAAGCTTCATTCACCAGGACAATTTCTAAGGTTGAAGCCAAAGACACTTGTGGGAAATAGCAAGAAGAAAAGTAGCAAAGAAAAATACTTCGGCATTTTTCCCAGCAGCGCTACCATGTTGCTGCACAGGGCTTGGGATTGGCAGTGCCAGGGAGGGGAGGAAAAAAATTCTGAGGTTGCTTTTAGGAATGAAGGCATTCCATAATTAGAAAATTAACATATTGGTTAATGACAGTTATGATCCTCAGGGACAAGTTACATGGTATAGAGTCTACTTTAGAAAATCAGAAAGCAGCCTGTTTAGCATGGGTTCTTCATCCCACGTCCTTTTTGCTCTCTGTCAGGCCTTCATTTTGTGGCTTGAGCTTGAATTTTTTTCTCTCTCTATTGAACTTAGATCAAGCATTGCAATATAATTCATTTAATACAGAATAAACTGCACTATTAGTCAATATCTTTATTGACTATATTTATATTGAGTACATTTATGCTTGTCTTGCTAGTAGATTGCAAGCTCCTCAAGGTCAAGGGCTGGGCTTACACTGCTTGTTCACTCTTCCTGAAATCAATAAATGTTTCTGGATTTTGCTTTGACTTTCAAAATACGAATTAGGAAGGGAAATAACTGTTGTGGTCAACCCTTCTGACAACCTCAAAAATAGCTAAGGTCTCTTGTGCTCACCACATTCCCAGTCTTTCGTGATGACTAAGAAGAACGCTGAGATAACAAGAACTAGAAAATCATAAACTTATCTATGAGTATGCACAATCAGAGGCTCCTATAAAAACTAAATATCTCTGAATAGAGAGTATACTATACTATTATAAGTAAAAGCTTTCTAATGTATACATGAGTCAATTCTCTTCATTTTCAGTTTGTTTTGGGGTGTCTAAAACCAGAAAACTATAAGTATTTGTCCAAACATTTTACTTAGAGAATAGTAGTTAACAGAGGCTGGGAAGAGCAGTGGAGGGGGACAGATGGGGAGAGGTTGGTCAACAGGTACAAAGTTACTGTTCAGAAATAAGTTCTGGTACTACATTGCATAGTAGGTGACTATAGCTAACAATAATACATCGACTATTTCAAGAGAGCTAGAAGAGAGGATTTTGAATGTTCCCACCACAATGGCATGATAAATGTCTTAGGTGATGGAAATGGTAATTATTTGATTTGATCATTACACATTGTATACATGCATCAAAATATCACACTGTATCCCATAAATATGTATAGTTATGTGGCAATTAAAATGATAAATAATAAATAACTTTACTTAAATTTCCCGTGGTGTCTTTATTCTACAAGCACTTTAAGCAGAAGTGATGAAGTGACTGTCATTAAAAATGCCAGTTTACAAACATATGTGGATTAAGGGTGTTGGGCACTGGCCCAGCTCTGGGATTTTCTGGTACAAAATTCAGGAGAATTCTATCACTGCTGGTTGGTGCAGATAAAGATATTGCAGTTTATCACTCTTTTCAGCCCTGAAATGTCACTGAAATGAGTGGTTAACTCACTTTTATTCTGGGAAGAAGAGGTGATTAAGGCATTAGAGAACTTGATAATATTTCTGGAACAGCAGAACAAACCTATCAGAAAAACTGACAGGAAGGAAAAGAGCAGGCCTGGCTTTGCTCCCTTGACTACACACCAAAGTCTTTATTGTCTGAATGGTGGGAACACTTGTCATCATAAAACCCCAGGAAGGATTCTATAAAGTGTGTAGGTGATTTGGACCACAGAGTGGCATTTTTTTTTTTTTAACAGCAAAAACTGACATGAATCTATTTGAACGAATTAAGATTCCCCATTTGTTGAATAACAAAGACTCATTTGTTGTATAGCAAAGAAGGGGGAGATAGATGACAATTAGAGGAAAAGATAAGAGATGTTTTACAAATTATTACGATATGAGGACTTATTTTGCTTTTTTTTTTTCTTTTTACCTTGTTTTGGAAACTTTTTATCTTTTCTTTTGTTTTACCCTGTTTTGTCATTCAATTTACACATCAAGCTTACAGATTTACTAAAGCCATATCTTGCAAATATCTTGTAAAACTGTAGGACAATATCACACCCAAGATATTGACACTGATACAATCAAGATCAGAACATTCTCATCATCTCAAGCCTCCCTCATATTGTCCTTTTATACCTCCACATGCTTCTCTCCAATCCCCACATCCTCCTTAGCCCCACATACAACCAATCTGTTCTCCTTTGCTGTAATTTTGTCATTTCAAGAATGTTATATAAATGGAGTCATACAGTATAGAACCTTTTGGGGTTGGCTTTTTTCTACTCAGCATAATTCTTTCAAGTTTCATTATTAACAGTTCATTCCCATTTATTAAGGAGGATTCCATATAATATAGATGTCTCACAGTTTGTTTAACCACTCATCCTTTGGAGGATATCTGGGCTGTTTCCAATTTTTATCTATTACAAATTAAGCAGCTATAAACATTTGTGTATAGGTTTTTATGTGAGCATAAGTTTTCATTTCTCTGGAATAAATCCCCAAGAGTAGAAATGCTGGGTCATATGGTAGTTGAGTGTTTAGATTCTTTTTTAATTACCAAACTGTTTTCCAGGATAGCTAGGACATGGTTTGAATGGCATGAGTGATTGTATGAGTGATCCAGTTCTTCCACATCCTCGTCAACATTTAGGGTTATCACTATTTTTAATTTTAGCCATTCCGATAAGTCTATAGTAACAGCTTATTTTGATTTAATTTGCATTTCTCTATTGATGCTGTTTAACAGATTTCATGTGCTCATTTGCTGTCTTATATCCTTACTCATGTCTTTTTCCCATCTTTGAAGTGAAATTTGCTATTATTTTAACACTGAGTTTTGAGAACTCTTTTTTTAATTTTTTAATTCCTACAACTTTAATTTTTTCACAATTTGAAAAAGATGCACTTTTTCTTTCTATTTTACAATGAGTAATGTAAAATACAATGAGTAATGTTCGAATAATGCCTTAGAGCAAGCTTCCCCACAGGTCCCAAGCCAACTAGGAAGGCCCAAAACAAATTTGTAAACTTTCTTTTTTTTAAAAATTATACTTTAAGTTCTAGGGTACATGTGCACAACGTGCAGGTTTGTTACATATGTATACATGTGCCACGTTGGTGTGCTGCACCCATTAACTCGTCATTTACATTAGGTATATCTCCTAATGCTATCATTCCCCTGTCCTCTCACTCCACAACAGGTCCCAGTGTGTGATGTTCCCCTTCCTGTGTCCAAGTGTTCTCATTGTTCCATTCCCACCTATGAGTGAGAACATGTGGTGTTTGGTTTTCTATTCTTGTGATAGTTTCCTGAGAATGATGGTTTCCAGCTGCATCCATGTCCCTACGAAGGACACGAACTCATGCTTTTTTATGGCTGAACAGTATTCCATAGTGTATATGTGCCACATTTTCTTAATCCAGTCTGTCACTGATGGACATTTAGGTTGGTTCCAAGTCTTTGCTATTGTGAATAGTGCCGCAATAAACATACGTGTGCATGTGTCTTCATAGCAGCATGATTTATAATCCTTTGGCTATATACCCAGTAATGGGATGGCTGGGTCAAATGGTATTTCTAGTTCTAAATCCTTGAGGAATCGCCACACTGTCCTCCACAATGGTTGAACTAGTTTACAGTCCCACCAACAGTGTAAAAGTGTTCCTATTTCTCCACATCCTCTCTAGCACCTGTTGTTTCCTGACTTTTTAATGATTGCCATTCTAACTGGTGTGAGATGGTATCTCATTGTGGTTTTGATTTGCATTTCTCTGATGGCCAGTGATGATGAGCATTTTTTCATGTGCCTGCTGGTTGCATAAGAGAATTCTTTAAATATTCTGGATCCTAGTCCTCTTCTTCTGGATACATAAGTTGCAAATATGTTCTCCCAGTCAGTAGCTTGTCTTTTCTTTCTCTTAACAGGACCTTTTACAAAGTTTTTAATTTTATTGAGGTCCAATTTATCACATTTTCCCTTTATGAATTGTGCTTTTGGTGTAATTTATATGCTCTGTCCAACCCTAGAACAAGAAAATGGTCTCTTCCATATTTTTCTAAAAGTTTAGTTTTATTTGTTACATATAAGCCCATGATTCATTTGAGCTAACTTTTGTGTAATTTCATTTTTTTTTTTTTTTTTTTTTTTGCCTATGGATGTCCAATTGCGCCACAAACATTTGATTAAAAGCTTGTCTTTCCCCCACTGAACTGTTTTTCCACTTTTGTCAAAAATCAATTGGACATATTTTTGTGGGTCTATTTCTGAGTTCTCCATTGTGTTACATTGATCTATATATCTAACCTCTGTCAATGCCACACAGCCTTGACTGCATTAGCTATATAATATGTCTTGAAATTGGGTAGATTGATTCTTCCTACTTTATTATTCTTTTTCAAGTTTGTTTTAACTATTCCAGATTTTTTTTTACATTTTCATAAACGTTTTAGGGTAATCTTTTCTATATCTACAAAAAAATCTTCCTTATGTTTGGATATATTAGGGCTTAAATATGTCATTTTATTTCTTGTTTTCTATTTGTTCTCTCTGTTATTTCTGTGTTTGTTTCCTCTTACCTTCCAATGGGCTGCTTGAGCATTTTCTTAGAATTCAATTTATCTATAGTGTTTTTAAGTGTCTCTCTTTGTAAAGCTTTTTTAGTGGTTGCTCTAGGAAATACATTATAGATACATCACTTTTCACAGTCTACTAATGTTGTCATTTTACTTTTCACAGTCTACTAATGTTGTCATTTTACTTTCACAGTCTACTAATGTTGTCATTTTACTAATTCAAGTGAAATATATAAAGATTACCTCCCATTACATACTTCTACTCTCCTTTGTTAATAATGTAAGTGTCTTAACTATTTCCAAATTAAACACACATCAGACAGTGTCATAATAGGATCATATCAGTGTTAGAGTTTCTACCATAAAACATAATTTAGAAAGCTCAAGAGAAGGAAGGCCTATTGCATGTATTCATAGTTTTGTTACTACGCACTTCCTTCCTGATGTCTAGGACTTGTTTTATTTTTTCCTTTCTACTTAAGGAATTTTCTTAGCCATTTTTTTGGGGTAAGTCAGCTGGCAACAAATTCTCTTGATTTATGTCATCTGAAAATGTCTTGATTTCCCCTTCCATGTGGGTAGTGGTAATGTTTTGACTCTGTCACCCCAACCCAGCAGGTAAGAGGAGAGGTGCCTTATTATAGTGGGGATGATTCAGGCCTCCCACGTATTCTCCATGGACACCGTGGGGGTGGGTGAGGGGGTGGCACAAGAGGGTCTCATTACCACCTAGCAAGTGTGGAAAAGTCTATACTCCCAACTCAACATTTGCTGACATGGGTGAGAGTGAGGTCACCATTTTCTTCTGTGGTGTTTGGCTGGAGTACAGCAATCATTGCTTAAAAGTTTTCTATTAGGCTTTCTCTTTCTAACCCACTATCTAGAAAAAGCAGAATTTTGTTGGGTCTTTTTGGTCTGCACTCATTGGGGTTTCCAGTTTGCCAGCTTTTCCAACACTCAATCTAGTACACATTAGGCATAAGATACCCAAGGAACTAATCAACATGTTATTACTTGGTTCCTGAGGTTCTAGCCAGTTGACCTTTTATCCTCCACTTTTCAGGATGTTATGTTCGTTTTATATGTAATGGATTAAACAATACAATCAAAAGACAGAGATTGTCAGATTGCATAAAAAAACAAGATCCAACTATGTGCTGTCTACAGGAGACACATTTTAGATCCAAAGATACAAACAGGTTGAAACAAAAAGATAGAAAAAAAATCATTTCAAAAAGTAACCATAAGAAACCAAGAGTGGCTATACTAATATCAGACAAAATAGACTTTAAAAACTTTTTACTAGAGATAAAAATCATTTTATAAAGATAAAAGGGTCAATCCATCATGAAAGATAACATTTATGAAGATATATATACCAGAAAAAGAACCCCGAAAACACATGAAGCAAAGTCTGACAGATTTGAAGGAAGACACAGATATTTCAGCAATAATAGTCAGAAATTTCAATTACACACTTTCAATATTGGAGAGAACAAATAGGCAGAATGTCAAGAGGAATAGAAGACTTGAAATCAGTATAAACCAACTAGACCCAACAGAGATCTTTGGAATACTCCATCCAGTAACAGCAGAATACACATTCCTCTCGAGTGCATATGAAACATTTTCCAAGGCAGACACATGCTAGGTCATAAAATAAACTTCAATAAGTTTAAAAGAATTAAAATCATATAAAATATATTCTCTGGCTATGATGGAGTGAAACTTGAAATTAATAATGAAAATACTTGGGAATTTCACAGACACATGGAACCAAAATAATACACTCAGAAATAACCAACGGGTCAAAAAAATCACAAGAGAAACTAGAAAATACTTTGAGATAAATGAAAATGAAAACGCAACATTAAAATACTTACGGGATGCAGCTAAAGCAATTCTTAGAAGGAAATTTGTAGTTTTAATGATCTGTGTTAAAGAAAATCTTAAATCAATAATTCAACATCTCACTTTAAGACACTGGAGATAAAAGGACAAACTAAGACTAAAATAAGCAGAAGGAAAGAAATAGTAAAGATTAGAGTGGAAATAAACGAAGTAGAGATTAGAAAAACAATAGAGAAAATACAGAACAATAGAAAAACAATAGAGAAAATAAAAAGGACCAAATCTGGTTCTTCAAAAAGATAAACAAAAACAACAAATCTTTAGCTAGACTGACCAAAAAGAGAGCAGACTCAAATAACTAAAATCAGAAATGAAACGAAACATCGCTATTGACCTTACAGTAATAAAAAAATAAACAAATACTTCGGACATTTGTATGCCCATCTATTAGATAACTGAGACGAAATGGACAAATTTCTAAAAAGTACAAACTACTGAAACCAACTTAAAAAAAGAAATAGGAAAAAAATGGGCAAAAGACCTAAATAGAAATTTCTCAAAAGAAGACATACAAATGGCCAACAGGTATTTTAAAAGATGCTAAACACCACTGATTATCAGGGAAATGCAAATCAAAACCATGCGATATCTCCTCACACCTATTAGAATGGCTATTATCAAAAAAGAAGAACGATATCAAGTGCTGGCAAGAATGTGGAAAAAAGGGAACCCTTGTACACTATTGGTGGGAATGTAAATTAGTACAGCCGTTATGCAAAACTGTATGTAGGTTCCTCAAAAAGTTAGAAATAGAACTGCTATATAACCTAGCAATCCTATACTGGGTATATATCCAAGGAAAATGAAACCAATATATCAAAAAGATATCTACACTCCCATGCACACTGCAGCATTATTCACAATAGCCACCTATGTGTCCATCAACAAATGAATGAAGAAAATGTGGTACATATAGACAATGGAATATTATTCAGCCTTTTAAAAAAATCCTGTCTTTTGCAATAGCACAGATGCACCTCGAGTATATCATGTTAAGTGAGGTAAGCCAGTCACAGAAAGACAAATACAATGTAATCTCACTTAAATGTGACGTGAAAAATTTGAATTCATAGAAGCAGAGAGTAAAATGGTAGTTACCAAGGGCTAGAGGTGAGGAGACTGGGGAGATGGTTAAAAAATACAAAATTTCAATTAGGAGGAATAAGTTCAAGAAATGTACTGGGCTGACTATAGTTAGTAACAACGTTTTGTATGCTTGAAAATTACTGAAAGAGTAGATTTTTATTTATTTTTTTGTTTTATAATGTATTTTTTATTATTTTTAAAAATTTTTAATTTTTATTTCAATAGGTTTTTTGGGAACAGGTGGTGTTGGGTTACATGAATAAGTTCTTTGATGATGATTTCTGAGATTTTAGAATGATGCACCCATCATCCAAACAGTGTACACTGCACCCAATGTGTAGTCTTTTATTCCTGTCCACCCACCCTTTCCTCCAAGTCCCCAAAGTCCAGTGTATCATTCTCATGCCTTTGTGTCCTCACAGCTTAGCTCCTGCATATGAGTGAGAACATACACTGTTTAGTTTTCCATTTCTAAGTTACTTCACATAGAATAATAGTCTCGGCCAGGCACGGTGGCTCACACCGGTAATTCCAGCACTTTGGGAGGCCGAGGAGGGTGGATCACAAAGTCAGGAGATGGAGACCTTCCTGGCTAACACGGTGAAACCATGTCTCTACTAAAAATACAAAAAAATTAGCTAGGTGTGGTGGCATGTGCCTGTAGTCCCAGCTACTTGGGAGGCTGAGGTAGGAGGATGGCATGAACCCGGGAGGCAGAGCTTGCAGTGAGCCGAAATCATGCCACTGAGCTCCAGCCTGGGGAACAGAGCAAGACTCTGTCTCAAAAAAAAAAAAAAAAAAAAAGAAAAGAAAGAATAATAGTCTCCAATTCCATCCGGGCTTCTGTGAATGCCATTATTGCATTCCTTTTTATGGCTGAGTAGTATTCCATGGTGTGTGTGTATATTTACATATACATATATATGTGTGTGTGTATATATATATGTGTATATGTGTGTGTGTGTGTGTATATATATATATAAAAAAATTTTTCCTTATCCACTCGTTGATTGATGGGCATTTGGTTGTACTAGTTTACATTCCCACCAATGGTGTAAAAGTGATCCTTTTTCACCACATCCATGCCAACCAACATCTATTCTTCTTTGATTTTTTGATTGTAGCCATTGTTACAGGAGTGAGATGATAACACATTGTGGTTTTGATTTGCATTTCCCTGATTTGCTTGGTAGTGGCAAATTCCCTCCGCATTTGTTTGTCTGGAAGACTATATCTTTCCTTCATTTATAAAGTTAAGTTTCACTGGATACAAAATTCTTGGCTGATAACTATTTTGTTTAATGAGGCTAAAAATAGGACCCCAGTCCCTTCTAGCTTGTAGGGTTTCTGCAGAGAAATCTGTTGTTATTCTGATAGGTTTTCCTTTCTAGGTTACCTGGTGCTTTTGCCTCATAGCTCTTAAGATTCTTTCCTTCATCTTGACTTTAGATACTCTGATGACTACGTGCCTAGGCAATGATCTTTTTGCAGTGAATTTCCCAGGTGTTCTTTGAGCTTCTTATATTTGGATGTCTACATCTCTAGACAAGAGATCTTCCTCCAGCAAGGCCAGGGAAGTTTTCCTCGATTATTCCTTCAGATATATTTTCCAAACTTTTAGATTTCTCTTCTTCCTCGACAACACCAATTATTCTTAGGTTTGGTCATTTAACACAGTCCCAAACTTCTTGAAAGCTTTGTTCATTGTTTAAATTCTTTTTTCTTTGTCTTTGATGGATTGAGATAATTTGAAACCTGTGTCTTCAAACTCTGAAGTTCTTTCTTCTGTTTATTCGATTCTATTGCTGAGACTTTCCAGTACATTTTGCATTTCTCTAAGTGTATCCTTGACTTCCAGAAGCTGTGGTTGTTTTTTATTTATGCTATCTATTTAACTGAAGAATTCTCCTTTCATATCCTTTCAAATTTGAAATTTGAAAATTTCAAATTTCATATGAAATTTTCCTTTCATATCATGTTTTTTATTTCCTTCAGCTGGACTTAACTTTTCTCTGATGCCTCCTTGATTAGCTTAATAATCAACCTTCTAAATTCTTTTTCTAGCAATTCAGAGATTTCATCTTCGTTTAGATCCATTGCTGGTGAGCTGGTATGATCTTTTGGGGGTGTTACAGAACCCTGTTTTGTCATATTACCAAAATTGCTTTTCTTGTTTTTTCTCATTTGGGTAGACTATGTCAGAGGGAAGATCTGGGATTCATAGGCTCTGTTCAGATTCGTTTGTCTCATGGCGTGCTCCCTTGATGTGGTGTTCTCTCCCTTCCCCTATGAATGGGGCTTCCAGTGAGCCAAACTGTAGCGATTGTTTCTGCTCTTCTGGGTCTAGTCACCCAGCAGAGTTACCAGGCTCTGGACTGGTACTGGCGAGTGTCTGCAAAGAGTCCTGTGATGTGATCTGTCTTCAGTTCTTGGAGCTGTGGATACCAGCACCTGCTCCTGGTGGAGGCAGCAGGGGAGTGAAGTGGGCTCCGTGAGGGTCCTCTGTTGTGTTTTTGTTTAGTGCGTTGGTTTTGTGTTGGTTGGCCTCTAGCTAGGAGGTGGCACTTTCAAGAGTGCGTCAGCTATAGTCCTATAGGGAGAATGCAAACTTGCCCTCAGGACACCTGGTTAAGTATTCAGGTTTCCCAAGCAGTGGGCAGGGCCACAGAGTTCCCAAGAGAATTGGGCCTTTGTCTTTGACTACCAGGGCAGGTAGAGAAAGACCATCAGGTAGGGGCTGAGCTCAGCTTCTCCTTGGGCGGGGCTTGCTGCAGCTGCTGTGGGGGATGGGGGTGTGGTTCCCAGTTCAGTGGAGTTATGTTCCCAGGAGGATTAAGGCTGCCTCTGCTAAGTCATACAGGTCACCAGGGAAGTGGGGGAAAGCTGGCAGTCACAGGCCTTACCCTGCTCCCACTCAGCCCACAGTACTAGAGGCTGGTCTCACGCCCACTGTGCCCCCAACAACAGCACTGAATCTATTTCCAGGCAACCCGTGACCGGGGCTGAAAATTTGCCCCAGACCACAAGCCTCCCCATTGAGAAAGCAAGCAGACTCACAGTTTTTTTGGCATCCCAGGAAGCCTGAACTCAAGAGTAGAATTTTAGTGTCCTTACAACAAAAAAAGATAAGTATGTGAGGTAGTGAACATGTTAATTAGCTCAATTTAGCCATTCCACAATGTATACATATTTCAAAACATCATGCTGCACACCATAAATATATATAATTTTTATTTGTCAAATTAAAATTTTTTTTAAAGAAATAGAAAATCTGAGTGGACCTATAACAACTAAAGAGATTGAATCAGCAATGAAAAACTTTCAATAACAAAAAGTTTAAGATGAAACGACTTCACTGAAGAATTCTACAAAACATTTAAAGAACTGATATCAATTCTTCACAAACTCTTCAAAAAATAGAATGGAAGGGAATACTGCCAAACTATCAGGCCAGAATGATCTGATACCAAAAGCAGACAAAGACATTATAAGAAAAGAAAACTCTTATATGTTATATCTTTTATTAATATAGACACAAAAATCTTCACTAAATACAAACCAGTTGAATCCTGTGGCACAGTAAAATGATTACTCATTATTACCTGGTGGGATTTATTCAAGGAGTGCAAAGGTAATTCAACATATGAAAATACATTGATGTAATATACTGTATCAGTATTATAATGGGCAAAACTACATGATCATCTTAATAGATGTAGATGAAGCACATGACTAAATTCATGACTTAATGGTTAGAACATTCTACAAACTAGGATTAGAAGGGAACTTCCTCAACATAATAAAGGATGCTTATGAAAAGTCATAGTTAATGTCATACTTAACGGTGAAAGACTAAACGCTTTCCCCCTAAGATAGGAATAAGACAAGGATGTGTTCTCTTACCACTTCTACTCAACATTGTACTGGAGGTTTGGGCCAAAGCAATTAGGCAATAAAATAAAATAAAAAAGGCAGCTAGATTGGAAAGGAAAATGTATAGTTATTTCTATTTGCAGATGATATGTCTTGTATAAAAAATCCTAAAGAGCCCACTAAAACCTATTGAATTCATAAGTAGTTCTGCTAGGTTTAGGATAAAAGATCAATATACAAAAAAAAAAAATTGTATTTTGCTATAGTAGCAATGGGCAAACTGAAAATAAAATTAAGAAAAAAATTCCATTTATGATAACATCAAAAATAATAAAATGCCTAGCAATCAGTTTAACAAAAAATTGCAAAATATTCTGAAAACTATAAAACCTTGTTGAAATAAATTAAAACAGACTCAAATAAATGGATCATGAATCAGAAGACTTAATATTGTTAAGACGGCAATATTCCTTAAATTGATCTACAGATTCAATGTAATTCCTAGCATTATAGCTGACTTCTTTGCAGAAGTGAAACAATTTATATGAAAATCCAAGAGACCCAGAATAGAGAATCCCTAGTAGCAGACTCACACTTCTTGATGTCAAAACTTAGTATAAATCTACAGTAATCAAAACAGTGTGTTACTGGCATATAGATGTGTAGGTCAATGGAATAGCATTGAGAGTTCACAAATAAACCCTCTTAATTATAGTAAATTGATTCTGATAAGGATTCTGAGATTATTCAATAGGGAAAAATAGTTTTTCCAACAAATGGTGCTGGAACAACTGGCTATTCATGCAGATAGGAATCAATTTGGACCCCTAATTCACCCTAATTTACTCAAAGTAGATCATAGACTAACCATAAGAGTGTATGAGTTTATTCTCACGCTGCTATAAAGAAATACCTGAGACTGGGTAACTTATAAAGAAAAGAGGTTTAATTGGGTCACAATTCTGCAGGCTGTACAGGAAGCATTAGAGCATCTGCTCAGTTTCTGGGAAGGCCTTAGGAAACTTACACTTATGGTGGAAGATGAAGGGGAAACTGGGACTTCGCATGGTCAGACCCATTAAAAGAAAACAAGTGTAATGTTCATGACCTTGGCTTTGGCAATGGTTTCTTAGATATGACACCAATTCAGAAGCAACAAAAGAATAAACTAGATATCACCATAATTAAACACTTTAGTGGTTCAAAGATAATTATCAAGACCTTGGATTTGGCAATGGTTTCTTAGATATGACACCAATTCAGAAGCAACAAAAGAACAAACTAGACATCACCAAAATTAAACACCTTAGTGTTTCAAAGATAATTATCAAGAAGTTAGAAAGACAACCCAAAGAATGAGAAAAATTGTTTGCAAATTATATCTCTGATAAGGAACTTATAACTAGAATATATAAAGAATTCCTACAACTCAATAATCAATAGACATATATCCCAGTTTTAAAAAGTGCTGAATACATATTTTGTTATATTATTTATTTCCAAATAAAAGATCTGAATAGATATTTTTCCGAAGAAGATGTGCAAATGGCCAACAAGCACCTAAAAAGAAGCCAACATCACTAGTCCTCAGAGAAATGCAAATCAAAACCACAAAGAGATTCCACTTCGTGCTCCCTAGGATGGCTACTGTATTGGTTTCCTATGACTGCTGTAACAATTATCACAATTAAAACAAGAGAAATGGATCCCCTCACATGCCCAAAATCAGCTTTGCTGGGTGGAAATCAAGGTGCTGACAGGGCTGTATTCTATCCTAAGGCTCTAAGGGAGAAATTTCTCCTTGCTTCTTCCAGCTCTTGATAGCTGCTGGCACTCCTTGGCTGCGGCAATGTCATTCCATTCTTTTTTTCTGTAGTCACCTTGCCTCTACTCTTCTCTCTACAGGCAAACCCCCCTCTGCCTTCTTCTTAGCAACTGTCCCTTTTAAGAACACACATGACTGCATTTAGGGCCCACCTGGATAATACAGGATAGTCTCCCCCGTCTCGATATCCTTTACTGAATCACATCTGCATAGACTCTTTTCCCATAAAAGGTAACATTCACAGATTCTAGGGATAAGGACCTGGATATCTTTGGGGGTCATTATTCTGTCTATGAGAGATATCATAGATACTAAATAACAAGTGCTGGTGAGGATGTAGAGAAATTAGAACTCTCATACACTGTTAGCAGAAATGTAAGTGGTGCAGCCACTGTGGAAAATAGTCTGGCAGTTCCTAGAATAGTTAAACATAGAGTTACCATGTGATACAACAATTCCACTCTTAGGCACGTACCCAAGAGAAATGAAAACATGTTCACACAAAAATCTGTATACAAATGTTCATAGCAGAATTATTTGTAATAGCTCAAAAGTGGGAAAAATCCAAATGTCCATCAACTGATGAACAGATACATAACATGTATTATATCCATATAATTAAATATTATTTAGCAATAAAAAGAAAATACTGATTCATGCTACAAGTGCATGAACTGCAAATAAACATACGCTTAAGTTAAAGAAGCCAATCTCAAAGGATCACATATTATATGATATTATTAATATGACATGTCCAGAATAGGCAAATCTATAGTCAGAAAGCAGATTAGTGGTTGCCTAGGGATAGGGAGGAGGATGAGGTACTAGAAAGTGATGGCCAAGGGGCAAGGGGTTTCTTTTTTTGGTAATAAAAATGTTCTGAAATTGACTGTGGCAGTGAATGCACAACTCTGTAAATATAAATATACTAAAAAACATCTAATTGTACACTTTAAGTGGGTGAATTTTATGGTATGTGAATTGTATCTCAATAAAGCTGTTATAAAATTATATAGCGTAAACTGTCTAGCTTGAAAATAGTGCTTGCTTATACAAACTGAATATACATTGCTAAGAATATAGACTGAAATCCAAGTGAAAGGACAGGCCTAGATTTCTGCATTGATTTATCCGTACGAGAGGAAGTGAAAACTTGAGCTCCCCAATGCCCACAGTAGTAATCACCCTCCAAAGGGCCCCTAAAATTCTCATCTCTCAGCATTCACACTTGTTTAGACTCCTCCCCAACTATACCAGGGTTGGTTTCTGTGACCCATAGAATATGGCAGAAATTATGGTATGTCTCTTCCACAATTAAGTTACATGAGACTTTGTTGCTTCCATTTGAGTGTTTATACTTTAATTGGATAAACGAAAATAAAACGAAATTGCAATTGTGGTATTTTAACTTCCTATTCCTTCATCTGCTTTCATTTTTTTAATCTTATTATTTAACTGTTCTGACCAGAAATTCTGATAAGTTAATCAAGAGACCTGACACTCTGTAATCCTTATCAGTGTAATTCACTGACAACCATCTGGAAGGCTTTAACTTAAAAATTCCATCCAATAGATTACAATTGACATGTGGAAACCAATATAATAAAAGAGTAAAACCAGCTCCTGTCACTACACATACATGCTTTTGTTGCTAAAATTATTGGGTTGTCTTGTATATTCCAAGACTAATATATCTATTATAATAAAAGGAGAAACAGTACCTTTAATGATACACGTTTTCCATGGAAGAAACTTGCAAATAGTTTGGGTGACTTTGGAGGTATATAAACTACTTACAGGTAAGAAAATGTCCTCTCTCTTCTCCTCTGCCCCACCCAAGTCCATATTCACAGTGATCTTACCACATAACAGCTAAACAAACATGTTATTCAGAAGTAAGACAAATAGTATTCATGTCAATGATCATAATAACTCACAATGAAAGTATTTAACTCATCAAGGAGTTCCTAGTAAAGAAATGCCTAGAAAGGTATAGTCCATACAATTTCAGCTATCTGTATGAATTTTTTTTAAAAAAGAAAAGGACAAATGTCCATTCACATTTAGTATCATGTGAATATAGCCAAAGCCAATGGACTTTGGAAAGCTTCAGTCTGTATTCTTTGCTGGCCTTCGGGTATGTGATCCAGTAACAATGAAGACAGTGAGTAAGGAGTGGCCACCAGAGAATTCCTTTTTAATAGATGGCCATGATGAAGTGTTGAAAGTAGATTCATTCTTTAATTCATTAGACAAATATTCATAAGCACCTAGTATCATGTATATGCCTCAAATTTTGACCCCTCCAACATTTATTTCCAAATTTTAAGGCATAATAAGATATACTTGAGGGCTTTTTCCTCAAAAACTTATCTTCATCAGTTTGGGTCAATTTACATCACACATAAGTCTGAATGCATTTTTTTCTCAAAGGGGAGAATGATTAATTTTATGTTTTGCGGTCAAACCCCTCTGTAAAAAGCAGTTCACTTCTGTCCTTCAACATAAATGAAGGATTTCAAAGACTTTTGTTGAACTCAGTCTCTCTTTTATACAAATTGCTCTGAGTTTTTCAAATGAAAAGAAACTTCCAATTTTAGAAAAGAAACATACATATTTAGACATTAGGGAACTTATATAGAATGAGTAGAGTTGTTGTTTATAAAGAATAATTCACGTTGTATATTATCCTATGTTTTCTATCAGGTACCTCCAAGTCTGTGACTACATATTTTTTAAAAGATCATTAACTGAATGATGGCTTACTAGGCTTAAGCTTCACCAAGATAGGGATCATGACTCCTTGTTTTCCTGAGATGGGGTCTCCTTCTGTCACCCACGCAATCACAGGCAACTGCAGCCACAAACACCCAGGCCCAAGTGATCTTCCCATCTCAGTCTCTCAAGTAGCTGGGATGACAGGTGCATACTACAAAGCTAAGCTATTTTTAGAAACTTTTTTTGTAGAGACAGGGTCTCACTATGTTGCCCAGGCTTGTCTCGAACTTCTGGGCTCAAACAATCCTCCTGTCTCACCCTCCCAAAGTGTCACAATTACAGGCATGAGCCACCATGCCTGGCCGGGACCATACTCTTAAGACAACTGTGTCCTTGATGCTTTCATGAGTTCCTGGTATACAGTTGATGTTTAAAAAAAATTTGGTTGAATGAGTAAATGAATGAAAGACTCTAGGAGAGATAATATTATGGAAGAGTGTCAATGATTTTGAAGGACTCATTCATAGTCTGGAATCAAGCCTACAGAAAATTTCAAAAATGAAGGTGAAAACTATAAATTCCTTTGAGGGAGCCATTCCTAGTGTCTTTCTAGCCAAGATGTGCCCCACCCTTGATTTTGAACCTGAATATGTGGGTTCGTACGTGCAAATAAGCTTGTTCTGAACTTGAGGCAGCATGAGGCACACTGCAAAGTCCATGCTATGACAATGAGTCAGTCCTGAGTACATGACGGATTCACTGATTACAAGGTGGCCTGTCAGGCTTATCACAAAGAGAACAGTAGCATAGTGACTGTGTCTGTGTGAGTTCTGGCTACTTCTGCATGGTTGCCTGTGATCACAGCACTGCACCAGTTTTCTCATGCCTGTAATCTCAGCACTTTGGGAAGCTGAGGCAGGCAGATCACCTGAAGAGATTGAGACCAGCCTGGCCAAAATGGTGAAACCCCATCTCTACTAAAAATTCAAAACTTAGCTGGGGGTAGTGGCAGGCGCCTGTAATACCAGCTACTCAGGAGGCTGAGTCATGAGAATCGCTTGAACCCAGGAGGCGGAGGCTGCAGTGAGCCAAGATCACACTACTGTACTCCAGCCTGGGTGAAAAAGGAGACTCCATCTAAAAAAAAAAAAAAGAAAGGAAACAAACTCAACTACTGGTTGAGACTAGTATCCCCTACTCCAAGTAATGCAGCATGTTCATGAAATTCCCATTACAGATGGAAGGGTTAGGATCAAGTGGATCACCAGCCACAGCCACAAAGCTAAGGGGCAGAGGGGAGTTAGTAGGGCGGTAAAAAAAGAACTCTTGGAGATGATACTCAAGTAAAATTCATGGGTCACCTCCCTAGTGGCGTTAAGTATTGGTGTTGTCAAGCTCAAGCCTATACTCAATGAAGTGGTTACAATTTGCCGATGTATTTGATGAGTGACTTTCAATCCTGTTTCTGTTAAGATTTTAAAACATAGTAAGATAGAAGGAAACTTGAGGCAGTGTAATTTCTGGAAATATGGGTAAACTCATGTTTCTATTCTCTTTGTGTTAGATGCCACTCCAGTTCAGTCAGTAAAATCCCCTCTATATATCTTGAATTACAATTTAAGATATGAGCAAAAAAAGTGAAAAATAAAGAAAAAACAACCTACCCACAACGTGTTCCATTTGTCATGGTCTGGTTGAGGGAACTGTTAGTCCATACGATGGTGTTATTCACACATGCTTTTCCTGGAATCTGGAGTTCTTGTAACTCAATGTCATAGTCAATAAAAACATCTGTCATTGTGCCAAAAATGAGCAGCACGCCTGGCTGGGCTATTCCATGGAGAAACGCACACAAACTTCCCACAAACATCAGCCAAATGTCAGTTGATGAAGAAAACCGAAACTTGAAAAACAAAGGGTTCAGAGATCATCTATGGGTGAAAAGCGGGAGAGGTAGGGGGACTATTTAATTTTAGTTACTAGATTCTGATAAATAGTACTCAACACCAAATTTCATGGGAATCATCTTAATTGAGCAGCAGGTTCGCACTAATTATATTGAAATAAATGGCATGGTACATCAATTATCTAAAACATTAGACTCTTACATTGTTAGATCATGTTATAAATTTCCTGGTCTCTGAATTCATTCTGTTTATTTCAGGAGCTGACTTTAGTTTTTAGCTACTCATCTATAACTCAAGGGGAAAATAATCACTGTCAGTGATGCCATTGACAGTGTGGGGCATTCAGCAACAGTATAAATTGTTTTGTACAACTGATAGTGACAATGAAGAGTGCCAGTTTAGGCCTAGAAATGCCTCCATCCTGAGCAAATTTGGGGTAAATACCTACACTATGAAATTTCTAAAGATTTGTCATAAGAATAAATAAATATAACGTGATTGTTGCGATGAATTTCCTTACAAATATGATAACCATGGGCTGAGTGATAATTTTCCAAGACATTTTTCTGATCTATTGGACAGGATTTGTATGTCTTATGAGCAACATATTTCTAATAGTTATTCAACATGTTATCACATAGGCAAAGCCTATGACTGAAAAAGTGATCACTGAAGTTAAAAACCTACCAATATGACTAAAGATTTAACACTCCCTTCATGATCTAAACAATTTATAGTTGCACAGTCACTGCCATAAATCAACACAGTTTTATTACCAATTGAAAGAAGCCAACTCGAACGCCATCACCTTTCTTCTCATCTTGTAACCTGAAGAGAAAAACATAGGGATTTAAAGACCATCCTTTCCAATACAATGGGAAATTATCCCTAGGTAGTGATTTTATGAGTTATTCTTTAGTAAGAAAGAAAATCCTCACTGGCTGGGAAATTCTGGCCAAGCCTGATATCTTAAACACAAGCTTTATACTTCTAGATTTACCTCTTCTAGAGATTTCAGTATAGCTCAATCTCAGGTTCACTAGCAATTCACAGAGAGGAACACTTGAGAGGTATGGAGAGAAAGTAAAAAGTTCTCTATATTCCCAGTTATACCAACAAATAACCCTTTGCCCTCAGTCATGACCCTCAATCTATTTGTGACTGCATTTCCTCATGGGGAAGCTGAAGTCATTGGATTAGCTAATTTTAAAGCTTCCTCACACTTAAAAAGCTTACAACTACCTTAATGTTGATATGATGAAAAATTCAAGAACATGCCCATACTTTTCATAGAATCATATTTCCTTAATATTTCTCATTCATTTCATTTCCCATAAGGCCACGTTTAACCTGTATTTGACCTCTTCAACTTCGGGGATCTTAACTTAACCTGAGTCACCCAGTCCATGAATACACCCTGGACCTTGCTGTCACCAGTCTGACATGTTTAACTCCTTGGCACTCTGTGACTGCCCATGTATTTCATTTTCTCACTTCTTTCCTCCTTCCACACCTATTCATCAACCTTACTTGAGCCGTGCAGTCCCTTAAATCCTTCATTTCCTTCCATTGCTAAACCCCATTAAGATTTTGCTTCCTTCCCCATGCAGCCAAGGTCCCTCTGCCAGGCATTTGAACCACACTCTCACCATCATCGTCAATTATTTTCTCTACATCATCCTTGTAAACTTCATCCTGCATCCATTCAGCTGTTTACCCTCTTCTCCTTAAGCCAGGCTGCTGGGCCTGCTGAACACAACCTTACCACCTTGTGAATGGATACCAACACAGGCAGAGTCGAGTACTCAGCTGCCCTAAGCTTCTCTTCTGGCCCAGAAAAGAATCTCAAATTTTTTCTGAGACTCCCCATGGTCTGGCCCTTAGTTCTCTGACCTCACCTCCTCCAACTATATTCTAGTTCTCAACACCCCACTCTCCTGGCCTCTTGCTGACCTTTGTCCATGCCCAGCTGTTCCCATCTCTGGGTGCGGGCACCTGCTAGTCCCTCTCCCCAGATGCATTTTCTTTAGGTAACCACAGGGACAGCTCCACTACCCCCGCTAGACCTTCCTTCAAAAGTCACCTACTCAACAGAGTCTTCCCTGGCCAAAGTCTTTAAAATTTCAACCCCACCCCCCACATACCATTTCATAGCTCCATTTCCATGTTTATTTTTCCTTCTCAGAAAGAAAGTGATAGATTATCACTAGCTACCATGCTATACATTTGATTTATTTACAGTGTTTATTATATCTCCCTCACTAAAATGTAAACTCCTCAAGGGCAGACACTTTTGCCTATTTTGTTCTTTTCTGTACCTTCTATATCCTCAGCACCTACAATAGTGTCTGATACCAAATAGACACTCAACTAATATTTGCAAAATGAATGAATTAATGGAGTGAATGTGTGCTCTCCAGCTCAACATGCAATGCACACTTCATTCCTCTCCAGATCGCTCCCATTCCTCTCAGCAGCTCTGGCAAACTTTTGCTGTGTTCTTCTCATTCCACGCTCACCTCCTCTAAAAACAAAACAACTCATTCAACTTCCTACTCATCCTCTCCTTGCCATTCATCTACATCCACACCCATTTTTAAAATTTCCCACCCAATAAGAAACGTGTGGCTCTCAGAGGCCCAGGCTGACCTGACCACTACCAGCCCAAAGCTAATCTTACCACTCCCACTCCCTCCCTCTGCTGTGAATTACTTAAAATTTCTAAAATACCTTTAACCCTTCCCTTTCCACCACCTCCACTTCAGGAACTTACCTGATGTCTCACTTCTGTCTTCTAAATTAGACCTCATCTAATCCTGCCTTCATACCAGGCTGTGATTAGCTTATATTTGTTCTATATGAGAATTCAAAATCTTTAGCTAAAGAGAAATATGCAATAATAACACTTTAGGTTTCTACTCTTTGCCTGTGGCAAGAATTTGGGGTTTAGGGACCTCCCCAATGCCCATGAAATTATACTTGTTGTTCAACTTTTCCTCTTCCCTCTTAGGTCAGGAGTTCTGTGCCATTCCTGAATACATGGGGTAGATTTGGACTTAATCCAGAAGGGATTTTCCAAAAGGTTTTAAAAATCAAATTATAGTAATGTTTTAAAGAGAAAAAGAATGGATTATATATATTATTTTATATGAAGTGCAATGTGCATGAAAATATTCTCTGCTTTGTGCCGTTGATATGAATATTATGGAGTTATTCTAGAAAAGATGCTGCATAGTTGAAATCAGTCACTTACCTTGATTTCTTATCATTATTATCTGTCGGAAAAAAAATCAGTGCAAACAAGCAGTTAATAATAATGACAAAATGCAATACAGTCATTAAGAAATTTGCTCTGGAAAAATATTCCTATAAGTTACCTTTATTCATGGATTATTACCAAATGATTGTTGGCCTTTTCTGTTTTCCTGCTCATGTTGTTTCTCTCTCTCTCTATATATGCACACACACGCACACACACACGAAGACACTCATTAGGGTCCAGGAGTGCTGCTACGTTTACTCATTTACAGACTTATCTTCAGGACATGAAATATTTGCATCATCTGAATATCAAATAGACAGCAACCTTTCTAAATTAGCTGAAGAAGATCTGACTTTTTGAACTACAAAATAAAATTGATATTTATTTATTGTTTTATTGTTTGGTTCTTTAAAAGCGTCAGAATTTATCTGTTTAAAATATAGACCACAAATTAACAATAAGATGTTAATAACAAGATGTCATTGACACTTCTTATTAAAGTAAAGAGGCATGATAACGTTGACAGATGGCAATATCTTGGGTTTGGTAATCAAGCACAACTGTTTGATTAGAATTATGGTTCCATTAATTTTACTCATGTGACCCTTGCCAAGTTTCAAAAACATATCCAAGTCTCAATTTTGTCATCTGTAAAATATAAAATCATAGGGTTAGAAAACAACAGCTTAGAACCATCTGAGCCCAGGACATCCCAGGTGCTAATGCTACAGGCCCCTCCACATGATCTCATTCTGGTCTGCAGAGTCTGGGCATAGCTCTTCCTAAGGAGGAGCACTTACTAAATTATGAGTAATAATAACAATACAGGAATAAAGTTAGTCATAACAGCCACCGCTGGAACAACCCTACTCTATCTAGGAAAGGGGTTGCTGAGAGATGCTTTCATTTACCCACACTTGGTGTGTTTTTACCTAGTGCTTTCAGATAGTATGTTATGTGGATTCTAGGGAGAGCCACAGAGTTGTGTGTAAGGATCACACCCAGTGATAGTTCTACCTACTGTTGCTGAATTTTTTCTGCTCCTTGAGACTTCACCAACTTGTCCCACTTTTGTTCTCACCTTCCTTGTACAAGATGCAGTGAGAGAAAAAAGTCACTTACATGATTTATCTGACTCAAAACCATCATTCTCCTCTCCAAATTTCTTTACACTTCGAAGAATTACTGGGTCAGACATGGTAATTGCAATCTGCAGGCAACAACCCTATAAAATAAAAGAATCATTGCAATTATTATCTTTTCTTTCTTCTTTAACCAAAGTAGCCAAACGAAAAAAACAATTTGGTTCAAGAAATAATCTTCACTAATCAATCTCAGACAAAAGCAGGTTTTTAAATTGGTTAATAACTCCCTGAAAGAACATGACTATCAGGAAAGATAAGCTACAGCCATTGATGAAGGTTTTCTCTAGTTATTACATGGATGATTGTTTTCTACAGCTTAATTATAGGAAAGATAAACCAAAACCATTGATCAATTTTCCTCTCATTGTTGGATGGGTGGTTATTCTTTCTGCTTATCTGTGCTTTATTTATTTTTAATGAGAAAACGTGAAAACCATGAGAAAGGCAAACCAATTGGTGATATTCTTGAGTTGCTGTAGTTGATGAATAACACCCACATACTGTTGGGTAAACTTCAGTGTTCCTTTGTAAATGCAATCTCAAGATAAGGTGAGTCGAGCTTGGCTCAAAGGAACAGAAAGGAGACATTGTCTAAATAAAATGTAAATGTCGACAGAGTCATGGTTAGTCTTATTCACAGTGGAAAAATCAGTTTATGGAGGGTACAGGCAGAGAATTCCAGGATATAGACACTAGATTCAGCATGAAGTTTATACTTCACTAACTTTCTCTGCCTCAAATATATAGCAATGATGGATAACATGTTTTTAAAGAGATACAGTGGGACTCAAACAAATAAAAATAAACATCTTCAGGAATCAGAAATGGCAGAGAAGCACTGAAGAGTAAACAGAGCACAGAAGCAGCTGGTACTTCCCCCTCAGGGTCTGGGTGCAGACGAGTGTGAGAGTTTAGCTCCTGAGAGGACTGTAAGTGCCCCAAATCAAACAGGGAGCAAGAGACCGTCTCTTTGCTTGGAGCCAGAGGAGCTAATGTGGGCCTCCTGCACTGCTGAGAAGACCCTGAGGAAACTGCTGCCCAGCATTGAAGCAGCTATTCCTTATGATGAAATGCAGACCCATGGAGGTTATAGGAGGAGACAGTGATATATATTACATACATATATACACACATGTACAAATAAGAGAGAGGAAGGGGGAATTATGAAAAACTGAACTCACCTAATTGGAATCCCAGAAGCAGAGAGTGGAGAATGACAGAAGTGCAATAATTAAAGAGATAATTACTAATAATTTTCCAGAAGCAATAACCTGATTCTTCAAATTAACAGTAGGCTCCAATAATTGATTGGAATAAATATCAGTCAAAACTTAAATACATTATCTAGAAATGTCCCTCAGTATATGCAGGAGATTGGTTCTAGCACTCCCACATATACCAAAATCTGCATATTCCAAAATCCAGGTATACACGAGTCCCGCAGTCAGCTTGCAGAACTTAAGCACAGGAAAAGTTGGCTCTCCATATCCACTGGTTTTGCATCCTGAGAATACTGTATTTTTCTTCTGAGATTGGTTGGAAACAATACCCATATAAGTGGACCTGCACAGTTCAAACCTGTGCTGTTCAAGAATCAAACTGTAGTAAAGCATCAAGAATAAACAAAATCCATCCTAAACACTGTAAAAGGGGAAAATGCGTTATCCAAATATAAAGAACAGACTGACAGAAGTTTTCTCATCAGCAATAGAGGCTAGAAAACAGTGGAGTAAAGTCTTCAAAGTGATGAGGGAAAAAGTAATCTTTATCCTAGAATTTTATACTGAGCCAAAAAATCATTCAGCATCTTTCCAAACATTCAAAGTCAAGAGAGTTGCCACTTACAGACCTGCATAAAACAACAACTAGAGGATGTGCCTTAGCCAGAAGGAGTATCCAGAAGGGAGCCATGAAAAAGAGAAACATGGGTGAGCACAAGAGTTAACAAAATATGTCAGGACGGCCAATCAAATATTGATACCAAGTATAACCTTTTGTATTTCAAAAGAGCATAATTAAAACTCTACACAATAGTGTAGATATGAGTGTATCTTGAACACAAGATAAGGTGTTCAATATGCAGATAAAGTATGTTAGGTTCATTGTCATGACAATCTAAGGACATTGTTTTACAATTATAATTAAATATATATTTATACTATTATAATTAAATATATATTTGATTAAACGAAATGAAATTGCCAATATTTAACCATTTTTTAATTACAAAGTTCAACTAATATCTGAACAAAGTTCAACCAATATCTGAAAATTTTAAGAAAAAGCAATGAAAAACTACCAGTAAAATCCATAGCTTCTAAATAAGCAAGGATTAAAAACTGAGTATGTAGAAAACTTCATCAATCCAACAAAAATTAAAAAAAAACTAAAGAAACTAAAAAAAGCATAACAGAAAATATAAATGAAGGTTATTGAAAATAGTACAAATGGTTCAGTAATTACGGTAAATGTATGTAGATTGAAGTACTAATACATACTACACAGATGAACCTCAAAATCATGCTACATGAAAGAAGACAGTCTCAAAAGATCACATACTGTATGATTCTATTTACATGAAATATCCAAGATAGGCATATCTGTAGAGACAGAAAATAAATAAGTAGTTGCCCAATACGGGGCTAGGGGCAGGGGTGGGAAGGGAATGAGGAGTGACTGGTAACAGATTTCTTTTGGGGATGAAGAAAATGTTCTAAAGTTAGAATATGGTGATGGTCGCACAACTCTGTTAATATACTGAAAACCATTGAACACGTTAAATAGGTGAACTCTATGATATGTAAATTATACCCTCAAAAAGTTGTTTTTTTTAAAAAAAGATAGGTCAGTTTACGGAATTTTTTAAAGTCCAAATATATTCATTGTTTTTCTTTTGGAAACGGAGTCTCGCTCTGTTGCCCAGGCTGGAGTACAGTGGCATGATCTGGGCTCACTGCAACCTCCACCTCCTGGGTTCATGTGATTCTCCTGCCTCAGCCTCCCAAGTAGCTGGGATTACAGGTGTGCGCCACCATGCCCGGATAATTTTTGTATTTTTAGTAGAGATGGGGTTTCACCATATTGGCCAAGCTGGTTTCAAACTCCTGGCCTCAGATGATCCATCTGCCTCAGCCTCCCAAAATGCTGAGATTACAGGCGTGAGACACCACACCCAGCCAATCCAGACATATACTTATTATAAAAGAAATAATTTATAAAATCATAAAAATGGTCAAAAATTAAAGGATGAAAAGGATATGTCATACAAATACTGATTTCTCAAAGCTGTTACGTTAATGTCAGAAAAAGAGAGTCCATATTCAAAACAATAATGGATATAATAAAGGACATATAATAATTAAAAGTACAATCCAGCTAGAAGACAAATCAATTATTGGGCTGTATATACCCAGCAACCTAACACAATATAATCTGCAATTGTAATGAAAAATTTAAACACATCTTTATTAGAAACTGATAAACAGACAAAAAATTAGAAAACGCAAAAGCTTTTAAAATAAAAAATAGGTAATTTTATGTAATTTACTATATAAAATTTGTTTTTCTTAAAATTTGGTTGAACATTGTTCATATATTAGTTGAACTTTCTAAGTAAAAAAAAGATTAAATATTGGCAATTTCATTTGATTTAATAAAATATATATTTAATTATAATTGTAACACAATGTCCATGGATTTTCATGACAAATGTCATTACTATGGAACCTGCAACCAAGACATTTTTCAATTACATTTGGCATTTTTTAAAAACTTAACCATTAATAGGCCATCAAAAATTTCTACAAATAAAAACTATGTATTTCTTTATAGTGTTGTTATTCTTAAGAGTGTATATTCTGACAATGCAATTAAATAAAAACTAAAAAATTAAACACTAGTAAAACACACACACATATACTCAGTCAAATTGTGTGTGTGTTACAAACTTTAAAATACATATGCATATAACTATGGGTTAAGGATGAAATCACGACAGAAATAGAACATATTTAAAACATAGTGATAACAAATATATAAAATCTTGTGGGCTACAGCTAAAAAGATACTTCAAGATTTATTCATAAAGATAAATGCATTTTGTTTTTTAAAAGATTAATAAATGAATTATGTTCTAATCAAGAACCTATAAAAATGCAAGATTTATAAGATAGAAAACAAAATAAAATGATAAACAGTGGAAAGGATATATCAATTCAAAAGTTGTTTTTTGAAATAACTAAAAACATGCAAGTCAATAAGACTGTTGAGGAAAAGAGATATAAATCGCAAATACTAATAGAAAATGGGAAAGGTAAAATAAATAAAGTTTTAAATCATAAGCAAATACTATGAGTAATTTTATGGTAGTAAATTTGAAAATCAGGTTAAGATTAATTTTCTAGAAAAATATGAGTTATCAAAATTTGTTGATAAAGGAACAGAAAACTTAAAAAGTAATGGCTATTAAAATATTGGTTCAATATTCGAAAGTCTCCCACCTCAACAAACAACAGGGCTAGATAATGTTACAGGCAAATTTTACTAAAACTTCAAACAGTAGATAATTCTAATCTTATGCAAATGGCTTTGGTGAAAATAAAAACAAGAAAAGCTATCCAAATCATTTTATAAAGCAAGTATAATCTTGACATCAAAACAAAAAAGGATAAAAATAGGTTTATAATTACTTCTGAAAACAGATTTTAAAATGATAAATAAAATGTTAAATATAATTCAGCAGTTTATGAAAAAAATGAAATAATGTTGATCCCAGGAATGCAATGACTATTTAAGGTAAGAGAAAATTAATCATTTTCATAGATGCAAAAAGTATTCAATAAAAAATCATTATCCATTCCCGAGTTTTGAAAACCTACAAAATTGAAAAAATCATTATTTTGCAACCCTAATGAATACATTTGGGGTAACGATCAGCAGTGAATACTAAAACTGTTCATTGAAATATTGGCAAAGATGAAATATCCAGTAGTACCAAGTGTTGTGAAGATGTGGAGGACAGAGTCCTTTCATGCACAGAATAGAAACTGACTGAATGACTTTGGATAGCAATTTGGAAATATCTAGCAAGGCTAAAAATGTTAATACCCCAGGTCCCAGAATATCCTTCTCTGGTATTTTCCTTAACAATTTAAAAAATAGTTAACACTAATAATGGCATTTAATACGTGCCAGGCACTGTTCTAAATGCTTGATACATGCTATGCCATAAAACCTCCCAACAGCCTCCTGAGATGGGTACTAGGACTATCCCCATTTTTCAGATAACGGCACTAAAGTATGAAGGACTAAGTTATAAGCTAAAGAGGACAAGTTAGTAAGTGATACAGCCAAGGTTAAAACTCAGAAAATGCATGGAGAGATATATGTAAGCTTGTTTATTGCAGTATTTCTTTAGAAACAAAAACTTGGAGAAAATATAAATGAACAAGGGATTGATTCAATAATTTATAGAATAGACACACAATGGAATATTATCTAGCCATTAAAATCAGTGAATTCGCATGAATAAAGCTCAAGCAATGTAAGTTTAAACAAACAAGACAGAAAGTTTCAGAATGATACTGTATGATGTCATTTACGTAAAATGTGTTACCTGCAAATCGCTATTTGTAATGTTCATAGATACATTGATACTCAGTAGAAATATAAAGACTTGCCTGAAACTAATAAGCACTGAATTAATGATAGTGGTTACCTCTGAGGAAAAGAAGTGGAATGAGACTGGGGAGGGGCTCAGAGGGCCCCTGAACTATATCTGCATGTTTTAATTTCTTAAAACAAAAAAAGTTTCAGCAAGTATGGCATAATGTTTAAGATATGATAAAGTTGGAATGAGGTAACTTGGTGTTCATTAAATTTTTCTCTCTCTCTTTTTTTTTTTTTTCTGTGGCTTTAAAATATTTCATGATATGGACCCAGGGAGCACAGGGAGGGGAACAATACACACTGGGGCCTATTGGGGGAGGGCAGTGGGGAGAGCATTAGGAAAAGTAGCTAATGGATGCCGGGCTCAATACCTAGGTGATGGATTAATATGTGCAGCAAACCACAGTGGCACACGTTTACCTAAGTAACAAACCTGCACATCCTGCACGTGTACCCTGGAACTTAAAATAAAATAAAATAAAATTTAAAAAAGAACAAATGGAAAGCTGGATAATGCCACAAAAGGGTTAATGTTAGCAAGCTTGGGATGGTAACATCACCATGTATTTTTCCATCATAAGCAGCATAACACTCCTAAATAAAACAAAATCATTTTGTAGAAAATAAAATACTTCATGATAGAAAATAATTTTTTTTCCTAACTCTGGGGAATCTCCTTTAATTAAACAAATTAGAGCAGTTTTGATTTTATAGAAAAATTGTGAAGATGGTACAGAATTCCCATGTACCCCACACCCAGTTATTAATGTCTTCCATTAGTATTAATGTACCAAGGTACACTGTAAATATCTTACATTAGTATTAATAAACCAATATTGATACATTATTATTAGCTAGAGTGCATAATTTATTCAAATTCCTTATTTTTCACCTAATTGCTTTTTTGTTCCAGGATTCCATCTAGAATACCAAATTTACCATGTTACATTAAATTGTCATATCTTGTTAAGCAACTCTTGGCTATGACAGTTTCTCATACTTTCCTTGTTTTTGATGACCTTGGCAGTTTTGAGGAGCACTCATCACTTATTTTGTAGAATATCCCTTAATAGAATATTAAGAAGTAGAGTGAGAAATGTTATTTAATTAAGTAGTTTATGAGGCTGGTTTAAAAAATACTAAAAGAACCAGATTCAAAAATTCTTTCATTCAAGAACAAAATTTGTTCACTATAGCAGTATTACATTCAGAGACTGTAACATTTGCTGGTTATACAATTTTTGAAGTTTTAACCAAAAACCTTTTTTCAAAAAACAAAGACACTCTTTAATAATGAGAAAATAATAAACAACATTTAACCACAGATGTACTATTGCATTTCCCAATTTTGAAATACAATATTAAAAAAATTTAGTCTCCAATTATTTTTTCCTTTGGCTTAGCTCTCCATTTAAAAAGGTTTCTTTCCACTGGTGTGCAAATACTTCACAGTATTTAGAGGATAGTGGTGTAGTGTCTTGCCCACGAAATTTGGAGTCTCTCAGATCCTGATACTACCTGTTGCTTCACTCTACATAGTTGGATTTATTTTTAAATCTCTCTTCACATCCTTATTTCTCCATCTTTCATGTCAGGAAGTGGTGGTGATGGTGGTAAAATCCACCTCACAGGACTGGTGGGAAGATGAAATGAAACTGTATCTATACAGCAGCTAACACGAAGGGAGATAGCTGAAGTTCCCTTTGCCCTTCGAGCTTAAAGACTCAGTCCCCCCTACCTGATCCTCCACCCCACCTGCCCTTCCAGGGTCATTTGTAGTAATCTGTCCTCCATTAAGCACAGAAATACTAATCCACCAACCTATTCTCTTTACTTTCCTTCTGTGTCCCCTTGTCAATTCCATACATTAGGTTTCAATTGCTTACATTTTGCTTCTTTCTGAATACCCCTACAAATCATTTTTGTGGTTTCTAATTTACTGTTAAAAGTAACATTCTAAAAGGCAAAAATTCATCCAAGCATGGATCTCTATGCCCACAGCATTGTCAATGCCCCTCAGTCAGTGAGCACCAAGAACACACCTGTAGTTAAACAAGCTGTGTTTGCTACTCATTGCACCGAGGGTGAACACACTGTCAGGGGCTGTGGGTACCTCAGTAAAACGGTGTTGAAGGAACCTGTTATAGAACTTGGGCTTTAATCAGGTGATTTGGGGAAGGATCTAACGTAGTGGGTATTTGTTCTAGATTGGATGCTGTTAAAAAGCTGGGACTATGTTATGACTAGATAAAGAAATAGCAGTCATTCATTTAGCAAGATGTTTCGTATATTGTGGGTTGCACAGCGACCTTGATTTTGCCTTTGCTGAGAACAAAGTACTAATTGACCTTGCACTGACTCAGGGTAACTTTGCGGTTGGTATTCTGTGAGAATGTTTATGTCTAATAAGAGAATAACGTGACTTAAGTATGAGTACCAGGCCAGCTACAAAATGGAACAGGGTGTTCTTTTGTTTGTTTATTTTTCTCAGCATCAAGTGCATCACTCTGAACTTTGGTAGTCCACTGTTCTTTTTTGACATGCCAAGGAGCTATACTTCAAAAGATGTATACTCTGTAGGGCTGAAGGCATGCACTGGTTGTTCAGTCAGAAATGGAAGCTAGTCCCTTTATCTTTGGGCAGCTTAGAAATGGCAGTAAAGACTTTTGAAGGCCATTGTGCTGAAAATCTTAATTATTTGCAAGTACCCACAAAAACACCGGGAATTTTATAACAGTAAGTTTGGAAAAGTACACTGAAAAACCAAAATTACTAGAAAGAATAAATGAAAGCCTTGCCTGTGATATTTGCCACAAAAGACAATGTTTTCAGAATTGAATATTAGACAAATTGCCTTGTATCATAATGAATGTAGAATAATATATATCTGACATATATTATTAGACCATGTTTTCTCCCACTGGCGAATTCTTTTTTTTTTTTTTTTTTTTTTATTAGATGAGATGTTGGGAAACTCGTACAGCAAATGCTGGAGGACATGGCTTCCAGTTTCGGAAACTCTGGAAATGCAGTGGGAATCTGGTTTTTGGTGATAAACATATTTGTTTTGCAGGTTCTTGAGAGCGTAGCTCCTCCTCATTTGGCACTTTCTATGATTTAAGAGTACCATAGTGTTTTGCCACATTATTTTTCCTCACTGATTACAAGCAGATATAATGTTATCTAAATCTACTCTCTGAGCCATTAGCTGTAACACTTTTTTAGCACCTAACCTAATAACTTGATTTGAGTTTCATACCTTGCAGGAGGCTTTAATTAGTGTTCTTAACAAATTTTCAATAATGAAATTTTACTTAAACTAACACAAGAAAATTCATAGTTGAAAATAAGGTTCAATGTTATTTCATTTTTGCTGTGCAATTTAATATATTAAATTATTTTAACCTCCCCAAAATCTCTTCAGAAACAGACTGAGAATTTTCAAGGCATTCCAGAAAAATGTATCTTCCAATAAACTTAAGGGAATCTAGGAGTAAAAAGTAGGAAATCAAGATGTCTAAGCACTAGTTGGCAGACTTTGGCCACCTAATCATAGAATCCCCCAATAATTCTTAATTGTCCACACCAACTCCAGTGTTCCTCTCTGCTAAGTCTATAACCTGCACACTACATGTGCTTCTGTTTAACTATTCAGGGTTGAAGTTTTCTCTTGATAAAATGTGTAATCTTATCAACACAGATACACACATTAGAAGATAGTCTCCTGACCATTACTGGTAAAAATATATCAAAGATGTTTCTACCTTAGACTCTAACAACAGCATTCTGAAAGACCTCACTGCTGGAGAGGAGCAGATGGGGAAGAGAAACCATCAGCTAGATGGTCATTTGACAGAACCTAGTACTTTGACCTTAAAAATGGGCCTGACAACCTACAGAATGGGACAAAATTTTTACAATCTACTCATCTGACAAAGGGTTAATATCCAGAATCTACAAAGAACTCAAACAAATTTACAAGAAAAAAACAACTGCATCAAAAAGTAGGCGAAGAATATGAACAGACACTTCTCAAAAGAAGACATTTATGCGGCCAACAGACACATGAAAAAATGCTCATCATCACTGGCCATCAGAGAAATGCAAATCAAAACCACAATGAGATACCATCTCACACCAGTTAGAATGGCGATCATTAAAAAGTCAGGAAACAACAAGTGCTGGAAAGGCTGTGGAGAAATAGGAACACTTTTACACTGTTGGTGGGACTGTAAACTAGGTCAACCATTGTGGAAGACAGTGTGGCGATTCCTCAAGGATCTAGAACTAGAAATATCCTTTGACCCAGTCATCCCATCACTGGGTATATACCTAAAGGATTACAAATGCTGCTGCTATAAAGACACATGCACACGTATGTTTATTGCAGCACTATTCACAATAGCAAAGATTTGGAACCAACACAAATGTCCATCAATGACAGACTGGATTAAGAAAATGTGGCACATATACACCATGGAATACTATGCAGCCATAAAAAAGGATGAGTTCATGTCCTTTGTAGGGACACGGATGAAGCTAGAAACCATCATTCTCAGCAAACTATTGCAAGGACAGAAAAACCCAACACCACACGTTCTCACTCATAGGTGGAAACTGAACAATGAGAACACTCGGACACAGGAAGGAGAACATCACACACTGGGGCCTGTTGTGGGGTGGGGGGAGGGGGAAGGGATAGCATTAGGAGAAATACCTAATGTAAATGTCAAGTTAATGGGTGCAGCACACCAACATGGCAAATGTATATATATGTAACAAACCTGCACATTGTGCACATGTACCCTATAACTTAAGGTACAATAAAAAATAACAAATAAATAAATAAATAAAATGGGCCCAAATGAGCAGTACCACAAAGGTCCTGAGGCTGCCAAAATTGGAGGAGATACAGGGTTCTACAAGCCATGCCAGGAAGAAATCAAAGATCCTGAGAGCATAAAATGTCAGTGCCCACTACTGGCCACTACAGCAAGGCTGCTAGTGTGAACTGGTGGGGATGTCAGCCTGGAGCAACAGATGGACAGGCTGACGTTCACCAATGGCTGGGATCAATGCTAGCAATAGGCTATTGTTATTGTAGAAGAATTGAAGAAAAAAAAAGGGGGTCAGGGCTGAGAAAAGGTGTCTTCAGAGCTGAATTCTTCTGGGCTGAAAGATACTATTACCATCCTATTTTGTAAATACAGTTTTATGGGAATACAGTCACACCCATTCATTTTCTATCATCTTTGGCTGCTTCTGTAATCCAATGACAGACTGTATGGCCCTTTCTGTCTCCCATACCTAAAATATTCACTATATAGCTCTTTGCAGAAAATGTCAACCCCTGTACTGTGAGATCAGTTCAGGGCAGCCTGAGGCCCAGGAAGAAATCTCTGAGGACCTGATTTACCTACCCTAAAAATTGTGTAGAGCACCAGCCCTCCAACCAGCCCTACCCTCATGGAACTTACAATGTGGCAGGGAAGACAGACAATATCTGGGAAATTAGGCATCAAGCAGGATGGCAGTGAGGAAAGGGGAAATCCAGGCATCTCCTGGGTCCTTGTGCAGAGGATCTGCCTCATCTAGAGAGCTATAGAAGGCTCTGGAGCAAGTGCTTAGCATGAGACATTGAAGATGAGAGCAAGTTTGCCATGGGAAGAGGAGAGGGAAGAGCAGTCCAGGCAGGGAAGGATACATGCAAAGGCCCAGATGCAAGAGACAGGGCAGCCGGGTCCAAGGCTGAAGGAGCCCAGTGAATCTTGGGGAGGCAGATGGGCAACTCGGGAGGATGTGGCTAGTTGATCCTTCGGGGCCTCATGATCCTTACCACTGAGAACTTGGGACCTTATCCAAAAGGCCATGGGAAGCTAATGAAGCCTTCAGGTAAGAAAAGATTATGATCAAACTTATACTTAAAAAAAGTTACCCTGATAAGGCTTGGGACTTGGAGCCCACACCCAGAGAGGTTAGGAAATCGGTTTGAGAAGAATAGAAATCCCACCAGACCAAGAGGCAGAGGTGACTCTGTCTGTGTTCTAGGGTTTTTCATTTTCTCTGCAGAGATTTGTTCCACTTTCCATTTAATTTTCACCCAAATGCTATTTTTTGAAACATGTTGACCTTTTCTAGACTTAATTAAGGAGGAAGAGTTTTTTCCACATTCAGGTCAAGATGGTAGGAAGAATCTGAATGCCCTCAAAGCCATTGAGGAGCTGAGGACAGTGAGGGGAACCAGGCCAGGCCCGGGAGTGGAGAGCACCTCCCCCCACCATGCCCCACATCACACTGAATATTCTGATCATGCGAGGGTCCCTCCGTGGCTTTTCTCTTGTGAAGTCTTACCCTCAGTAAAGCCTTTCAAGACCCCAGCCCCACAAACTCTCCCTTCACAGAGCTGCTCACAGAGAACAGAATTGCCCCTACTCCTCTTCAATTTGGATGTCTTTTCTAAGGTACAGTTTTCTTTTCTTTTTTTTTTTTAAACCCTTAAAACATCTTTCACTGCTGACATTTAAAAATGTAGGTAGGACACCTTTGTTATTATCAGCTCAGCAAATGATTTCTTTATCTGAAAGATCATTAGAGGAGGAAAGAAACATTAATATATGCTAAGAAACAAGGAAAATAGAAAAGCATTATTTTCCAGATAAGCTCACTGTGGGTTGATGCTGTGTGTCAACGCTGTGGGAGACCGTCTGGAGATAGACTAAAATGAGGCCCTTCCAGCCCTGAGGGCTGTGGCTGATAGAGAAGGGAAATAAACACATGTGATCCCATTGGCCACATAAGTCCTTTTTCAGAGGCACCACTGAGGTAGAGGACTAAAGAATTGCTTAGGAAAAAAATAGAATGTTAACAAAGTTAACTGCCACAGCGATTCTTTGTCTCTAAATGTACAGTGCTTTCCTCTTGACCAAGCAAAACATAACTCCAGTATTTGATTTCTGCAATGAAACTTGGGCATTTTATAGCAAGTGTAGCATTTTAAAACCACAAAATGGGCATTTTTCCCCCTAAATAGCTTCTTAATCAGTTTTTAGGAGTCATCCACTACTATTTGTCACCATTATTCTTGGTACTAGGAAACAAAAATTATTCAAGGGGCTTGCAATCTAGAGTGGGGAGGAGTGTAAACAGAAGCTCCTAGACAGGGAAATGGAGGCTTCAATCAGAGGCAATCACAGTGTTACAGAGCACAGCAGGGAGAACCAAGGTGACGGGGTAAGCCGTGAGGGGACATGGTTGCCCATAGAAAAGAACTTCTGTTAAACAAGAGCTCATAAATAAGTTATCACTTCAAATATTTAATAATAACCACTACTAGATCAGAATATTAAAGTTTTAGGTTATAACCACTATAATTTGTCTCTAACATCTCTAAAAAGCTATTCCCCCTCAAAAATGTTGACAAATACTGTCTTTTATTCTGAGTGTGAAGTGTGAATAATATTTGATCTCTGTGCTCAAGTCATTAGTGGTATGTGATTCCCACTGGCTTGAGTAACCTAAAAACTGAAATTAAATCCTAGAAATCAACTTTCTCCCCTCTAAACATGCATCCACAGCTAATTTTTTTTTAGTATCTATATTTTTGAAAACCGAGAGAATGAGGAAATGAGTACAGTGTTGGAGAAAAGATAAAGTCCGTGTAGTTCTGTATCAAACCCGCTTTCAAGGGTAGAATTTGTGATCATTGAATTTGTGATTATCAGAGCAAACAGAATTGTGCTTTCATAAAGCCAAGTTAAAAAAGAAACCCACTGGTACTTTTACTTTGAGCAGATTATTCAATCTATTTGGTCATTTGTACCACACACCCATGTACACCACACACATACTCTCTCTCTCACACACACACACACACACTCTCTCTCTCTCTCTCTCTCTCAAGAGATTGATGCATGAACTAGCATTACTATAAAGAAGACAGCAACCAAGAGTCATCTGTATTCTGTACAATGTTATGAAATAATTAATGCATCCTGAAAGTTTCTATCCAAGCATTGTAGCGTTATTTACACAGGACAAGAGACCAATCTTTAATAAATCAGAAACACTACACCCACAAAGTGAGAGTTAAAGGGAAGAGGGAATGAATTTGCAGAGACAAGTATAAGTTACTTACCTGTGAACATGAATTTGAGGAAGCCAGAGGAAATAATGGACTCCACTGTGGAGAGTCAAAAGGTTTCACAACCTTTTCCAACCTCAGTTTTCATCATTCTAAAGCACTGAACAGAATTCAAGCTTTTTCGAAAACATTATCTATTTGCCTAAGGGTCAATGTCCCTGAGGGCAGCCTAAGCACAGTTCAATGACATATGAGAAACATACTCAGAGCAATAACCCCAAACACAGAGTGTGCTTGGGAAACCCTCTGAGGGTGTCAACAGGCCTTGGAAAGTGCTGATTCACCTTTAAAGGAGAGGCAAATTGAGCAGAGTGGGCCCAGCAAGAAGCCTGGAATTCGGGCTATCCCAACCCTTATTTTTTACAGGCCTGTAGTTGTGAATACTTACTTAAAAATATAACAAGACAAAAAAAAAATACCTTTAAACTTTCCCCCTCAATATAAAAGATTACTCTTGGAAAAATCCCTGGTTGCAGGCTCCAGATGCTCCTGACCCAGCCATAGAATTTTGTGGCGACAAATACCCTAAAAGAACACCTGAAACAGTCTTGCACAAAAGTCTGAGTGCATAGACAACTCTTGCACCCTGGCATGAACGGTCATTAACCTCAGGCTTGGTACACCAGATGAAGCTCTGTATAAGCAAAGATGAACGATTTTTTAAAGGTTCAAATGAACAGAATCTCAAGTCAAATAAGCACATGGAGCTCCTCCAATATATTTGTGCTGCCTCTTCCTCTCCCTTCTTGTGAATCTTTCCATTTTTCCTACAATGTTCTTATTTTTTCTCCTTTGCCTGAACTTACTCTTTCCTAAATGCATCTCACTCCAGCCTTCAGCAATGAATAATAATAGGCAACATTGGTCAGGACTCTTGGTTGGGTGCCTGGCCCACTTCAAAAATGTTATTTGTATCACCTCATTTGGGTAGCCCTAGGAGTTGGGTGCTATCGTGTCATTTCTCTTTTATAGTTGGGGAAACTGAAGCACAGAGAGGTTAAATAATCCACCCAAGGTGTAACAACTAGTAGATGTGAAGCCCAAGCCAGTCTGTGCTAACCTTCTTCCACTCTGTGCTCTGAAATGCAATTGATGGGACAGTGCTTCTCAATTTTCAGAAATTAAACTGTAAGATCAAATTTTCTCAATTTTAGGTTTCTCTGTCATAAATTTTTCATTAAAATTCAGCATCCACCATTTTTTTCTCTACTGGAATTTATGTATAAGATGGTTTATGACTTAGCCCATAAACCTGCATGGTTTATGACTTAGCCTACAAAACCCAAAATTATGACGTATAATCTTATATGTTATTATATTTATATGTTCAAATCTCAATATATCAAGGTCAGCAAAGAGAAGCAAGATTTCTAGATGTTTCCTCTATCCAAACTGGATGGGTTGCCTTCTGAGGTGACGCAAATGTAGTAATATCGGATTTGGCACCAATTGGGACCCAGGAAAAAGAATTTTGCTTCACACAAAACCAAAAAGGCAACACAGCTATGTGGCTGTAGCTTTGATTGGGAAAAGATTCACGATACAATTTTGCTACCTTTGCTGTGCTAAAGTTATTGACAACAGTCAAAGGGTAAAAATGCCAACAAGAGAAAACTGTCAACTCAGGACCAGAGCTGATCTGCTCACAGGTCCGAGGGTCCTAAGACTTTCCTTCTGGTGGCATGAAGATTCAAGGGAAGACAAAAGCAGAGCGTTTTAGAGCTAGAAACAACATTGTATATATTGATATATCATCCAACAACCTCATCTTATAGATGAGAAAAGTGAAGACAGAGTGGCCATCCGTCCAGGGCCCTGGAGAGTTTAGGGTGTCTTTCTCTGCACCCTCATGCTGGCCCCTAGACACATCTGGGCAGTGTGAGTACTGAGTTGATCGTGCTTAATTCACTTCAGCTGTAGGCTTGTCTTCTTTATGCTTCACGGTCTGAAAATAGGTAGGGTTGTGGTCCCTACATTCATCCAATTAAAATACCAGCTTTTTTTGAATGTTTATGTGCCAAACACGGTTCTCAGTTCTGGGATTCAGGAATGAAAAAAACAGACGAGAATCCCTGCCTTAGGAATCTTATATTCTGGGGGCAGGGAGGGGGCAGTATAGACAGGAGACAAAGAAGTAACACATACAATACATCAGATAGTGTAAATGGTATGGAGAAAAGCATTGCAGGAAAGGGATATGATAGGGAGTGTGTGTGTGTGTGTGAGAGAGAGTGTGTGTGTGTATATATATGTATATGTGTCAGTAAGAGTGTGAGGGGAGAAGGATGTTGCCATTTTTAACTGGGTGTTATGGAGGCCCACTGAGATGGTGACATATGAGGAATGACCTGAGGGAAGTCAAGGAACAAGTACGTGGGTATCTGGGGGAACCGCATGGGCAAAGCTCTATGCAGGAGCATGCCTAGTGTGTGTAACGAAGCTGAACCTGGAGTGGAGTAAGCAAGACCGAAGTCAGTTGGGGATTATGTCAGAGTGGTGGGAATCAGGGAGTGCCATGAGCTCACAGGGCAGTGGCTCTGAAAACGTGCCTACTGGCCCAGCAGCAGCCTCCTCATTACCCAGTAGGAATGTATGTTCTTGGTCCTTTCCTGAGACCTACTGAATCAGAAACTCTGGGAGTGGGGCCCAATGAGCTGAAGCTTGAGAACCACTCCTGTAGAGCCTTGGAGGTCATTATGGACCAATTTGGAACCTGCTTCAAAACCATAGCAAAAATGTCTCAGAGAAAGCTCTAAACCACAATGGTAGAATTCAGCCAATAGCTGTTTAAAAAAAAATATTGAGGATTGCACTATGGAAGAGATAAAAGACGTTGCCATCACTTCACTCCTTGAATCATTCAAAAACTGATGATTGAGTGTCTTCTTTTTACAAGACACTCTGTCAAATGTTATGCTGGCTACCAAGTTGTACACATTACAGTTAGTGTCCTTGGGAAAGTTTAAACCTTAAAAGACTAATAAAGCTTAGCATATAAAGCAAGTAAGAATAAAAAAGAAAAACAGCAAATGTTATAATGTTTGATGCAGACCTTAAGTATTTAAAAAGTGACCCATCAATATGGATTTTCAAAGAAGGAAGGACTTGAGTTATATCTCAAAGTATAAGAGGCACCAGGTCATAAATACGGCATGAGTGCGCACAGGCAACATTGAAAGGACCAAGATGGTTACTGAGAGAAGAGGCAAACAGTGGCTTGTAAATTTGATTAAGTAGGTGAAGAAAGACAAAGAAGGGCTTTCAGTGCCAGTAGGATGAGTTGCATGCAGTCTAAGATAAGAACTTCTGTTCACGGCAAGCCAGGGCCAGTGTTTACAAAGCTGAGCCACAAGAAGGATGGGTTAGGCAGGAAGTCTTGCACACCAATCACAGAAGCTGGTTATTATCACCCTGAAAATCAATATAAATTGTGTAAAGTCAGCATGAGTCAGTTAACAATATAATTGGCTATTTTTTTTGTGGCATAGAGATTAGCAGAGAGAAAAATGTCTAGATTAGAGCTTTCTTAGGTAGCTTATGTGTTTTTAAAGCAAGCTGTGTGGAAGAACACAATTTCTGTAGTTTAGCTGACTGCAGAGGGAGGCAGAATGGTATAGTGAAAAGAGCACAGGCTTATGAAGTCACAAAGAACTGGCTTTAGATCCTGGTTTTGCCACTTGCTTGTTGGGTGATTTGGTTAAGGTAGTGATACTTGCTAATTATTTCTCCTCTTGTGAAGTCCAGTAGGCCTTGAATAAGGGGAAATTGGTGTTGAGCAAAGGTGCTCTGCTCCACGTAGTCATTCAGAGACCCAGGCTGACAGAAGCTCTACCATCCTCAACATGTGGCTTTTAAGGTCTCCTTGGACATGGACATCTATCCATCACACAGGAAGAAAAAATACGGAGCATTTTGTATGGACAGTTCCTATGGGCCAATCCTGGAAGTGGCATCCGTTACTTCTACTCAGATTCCACTGGAGAGGACAGTGCCACATAGCCATACCTAACTGCAAGAGAGACTGGAAGATAAGGTCAGGCTGTGTGTCTAGGAGGATTAGTTAAAAGTTGACCAATCTTAAGAGATGGTCTTTGAAATCACAAAGGTTTGTGTTCACTTACTAGCTATCTAACTTTGGACAAGTTACTTAATTTCCATTAGCCTCGGTTTCTTCATCTGTAAAATGGGAGTGAGAATACCACCTGCACAGGGTGATGAGGACTGCCTGAACTTCCCTGTGCCATGGATTCTGGGCAAGGATGCTGCTGGTGGAAAAGCGTTTTAGAAGTGGAGGCAATGCAGGTTCTCCTCCAGCGTGAATGCCACCGACCGGTTGATCTGACTCCCAGGGATTATGCTGTAAGATTAAAATATTTTAGTTTTGAGTCTGAGATTTCAGTCTATCTGGAAGGCATGTGGATGTGCATCCCAGACCTAACATCCCCCAAACACAGATTAGGCCCTCCTTAATCACATCCCACAGTCATGAGTCTGGCTGGATCTGTCCTGAAAAGAGAAACATGTTTAAGATTTGTAAGATAAACTTTCTCAATCTCATTCTTTAGGTCAAGGAGTCCCCATGATGCTGGATAAGGCATCAATAGTCCTGAAGTAGAAGCCTATCCCAATAAGTCAATCATATTCCAAAAAAAAAAAAATATTTAGTCCATGGTTGTGCAGGGATGATTCTTATTAGTGTAGTAGGATAACACTGTGAACCAATAACCCACGCATTTTTCCTCTTCTACTTTCTTTTATCCTGGGGCTCCTCCCACAAGTAGCCATGTAATTGAGTTGTGCACATTTTTTTACCTACCAAAATCAGTATATTCCTAATTTTGTCATGTAGACATGTAAAAAAGGACTGGAAGAAGTACAATATAAAAGTGATTATCTGTAGGTTATGCAAATGTGAATGAGGGTGGTTTTCACTTTCTTCCTCATGCTTTTCTGCATCTTTCAAATTATATACAATAAGGGTAAACTATTTTTTAAATGTATGTTATTAAATAAAAATAATAATGAATATGACAAAGGAAATAATAATACATAATACAATTTTATTAATGATTTTTAAAAATACATAGAGAGTCTAGCTATGTGGGTATTCTCCAAATATTAGTTGTAGTTCAGTCATTGCTTTTTTTCTGGGAAAACTCTGACTTCTGCAGAAGGGGTGGGGCCCTCATCTGGACATCACAAGCAAAGTTTCTGTGGATTCAAAGCCCATTAAGAACTTGGTTTATCCTAACACAGACCAGCCCCGTGTCGTGGTACCTGAAGCTCCTGTTCAGTGGTGTGCCCTGAATGTCCTGAACCTGGAGGTAGATCTACTCTATCCCAGCTCTCTGCCTCATTTGGCTCTCCCAAAAGCTGGCTCTCACTGATCCCCTTTGGCTCAGTGCCTAGTCTGCCCCACCTCCACATCAAGTCTGGGTGGGGCTCCTGGAATTCCTTCAGGCCTCACTTGTGGGCTATTTAGAGTAAAATACTAGGCACATACAACACTTCATTATGGTCTTCAAACCATGCTTCCTTTAAGATGATCTTAAGGACAAAAGTCAGAAATAGTGAGTTGAGTAAGTCCAATGTATTATTAGATGTTTTATGCTCCCTCTGTAGAATTAATAGCACCACATAAGACTAATTACAATCCTAGCAAGTTGTCATTTACAATTATCTAAATGAAATACATTGATCTCCACAGCACTCAGTACTTGGTTAGAATTTATATTTTTGTTTCTCGCTCTAATGAGGAAAACCAGCACAAAAATATGGACTTCATTCATAAGCAAATATTTTCTGATGTTTTTGAGTGTGGTAGTTCTTGTCTTTCCCTGAAGGCTCACTATTGTGCATAAAGTTATAAAAATTATAAGGGTACATTTGTAATGGCCGAATGAAAAGAAATAGGTGAAATAAACAAAGAAGAGGAATCAGAGAGAATTCTGCTACAGAACAAAAGTCAATTATAAGTAATTGTGCTTGCAGTGTTGAATATTCATTTGAACTGTAGAATTTATCACTGGCTAGGGGCAAGTCTGCCTGGGGGTATGGGTACATTGGGTTTTCATGTCTTGGATTATCCGGGACACCTCCCTTCTTAAAGTCATGTCTCAGTCTCGGAAGCTATTCCTTTGTTGAGGTGGAAGAGGAGGTGATAAGAAGTGGGTGCTTGTTAATAGTCAAGCATAGATCACAGTGATCTATGCCAAGTGGTTATAAATAAGCTGTGGGTGGTGCCTACTACTCCCTAGCTTAAAGCAAGGCAATTCATACTCAATGCAACATGCTTAGGTAATAAGAAACTAGTTTTACCAAATTAGTCAACACATCTTTGGACAGCAATCCAGTTGCCTCATGAAATCAAGATTCAGTTCTCTATATGAGCTTTTCAATCTAGAAAAATGTTGTTATAAATGTTGTTAAACTAATATTTTTATCTTTGAAGGGGAAAAAAGGAAGGCAGACATATTATTTTTATTGTTATGTTTCATATGGCTGTTCAGAGCTTTCCAGCTCCACCCTTACTAACCCTGGGTGACTCCTTACGACTCCAGGAAACTTAGGTTGTGAAATGCTGTTCTGAAGCCATAAGCTATCTAGACCTGAGTCACTAATTCATTGCTTCTCACTGACTAGACACACATTTGGGGGTCACAATTGTAAAAAGCAATGATTAAGAGCAGTTAACTACAAGGACCCTGAGCTTGGGCACCAAACCTCAAACTGAAGTAGGACAAAATGAAGGACTTGCATCCAAGTCTAACCTGCATCTAACTCTGCTGGAAAGGTTGAGGTGGCTGCCATAACACTAGGGACCCTCTCCCAATTCAGCCCAGGGGTTTCAGCAGACCCTGTGTCAGAGTCCACACTTACCTCTCCCAGGATGCAGCCAGGCATCTTTACCTTTAGACCACAGCCCTCTCCACAGTAGTTAATTTGCCATGTACTCTCAGGACTCTTTATTGGATGAGGAAGGGTGGTTGCCTGCATTCTCAGGAATTCATTTCAGTGCCTCGCATGTGACTTAGGAACATGTGCTAATGGCAGTCACTAGATTATTTTTCTTCTTGAGTGTTGGACATGTCTTTATTTTGAGTATACCTCGTAGTAGCGTGTGTGTGGATTATAGGTATAGATATAGATAGATATGCCAAGAAAAAGCAAAACTCACAATGTTATCATATTCTAAGTACTAGTAGTTTCCTTCAAGTCAGATCTCAAGGAATTTTATCTGAAGCCATGAGCTCTCTAGACCTGGGTCACTAATTCATTGCTTCTCACTGACACTTGTTTACGCAAACATTTGGGGGTCACAATTTTAAAAAACAACGATTAAGAGCAGTTAACTACAGGGACCCTGAGCTTGAGCACCAAACCTCAAACTGACGTAGGACAAAATGGCTCTAGGTTAGTGCTTTATACATAGTAACTTATTTATTCTCTTCAAGATAATAACTCATCTCTCCGGTTAATGAGAAAACTGAGATTCAGAGGTTAAATAATTTACTTGTCCAAAGATGCATGTGTGATAATAGGATTTAAGCCCAAGTCCACAGGGCTCCAAACATATACCAAGTTGTTTGGAGTTGCCAAGTTGCTCCTTAAAGACCTTTGCCAATTGCCTAACTCTATCTTGTCCGGCAGTCACTATTTGATGTTAGTACTTTCTTCTTTACTAACAAAACCCTAAGTTTGGAAGGAAACACATTCAGGGAAGGTGAGCTCCAGGCCTAGCCCCAGCTCCAAAGTCTAAATCAGTCATGGTCATTCTATCCCCCTACTCCTTTGATAGAATGGAGTTAGACATGTGACCCAGTTCTGATCTGCTAAGGGCTTTCTGGGAAATTTTTTTTTCTGATGAAAAGATGGAGTTTTAACAAGAGAAGTTATTTTGCCCTTAGAGTTTTTTTTTCTGTTTTCAACACTCATATATGAAGATGTGTTATCAAGAGATGCAGCAGTCATTTGGTGACCATGAGGTGACGTACCAAATAATGAAGAGCCATATGCTGAGAATGGCAGGATGGAGAGAAAGAACCTGAACCTTGGTGGTATGACTGAACCTCTGAACAAACCCTCTAACCAAAGACCTCCAGGTTTTACGTAACGCAAAATCATTAAGTCATCATTACTGAGATGCTCCTTTATATGCCAGTTGATATCTCTTACATTTCTAGATAGCTTCAGAAGTTAAATTGCATCATTACTTTGCAAAGAGGTATAGGCAAACGCACATATACACACAATTTCATGTATTCTGAAGATTTTATTATAGGGAATTCAGAAAATGACACAAGAAAAAAAAAAAAAAAGGAAGTCCAGCTAAGAAAACTGAGAAAAGGAAAGAAGAGTACAACTAAGTGATTCTTCAATGACTCATCTCAAACCTTCATTCCAATGACTTCTCAAGGCTTCTCTGAGTGATCCCTCACCCAAGTGATTATTGACTTCCCTCTCCTCCCTCACCCCGGATTTCTCATGTGTCACTGCCAACTCAAATTCATGGCTAAAGCACTAATGTCTTTCCACACCTCTACTTCCTGGAACCCTTTGTTATTATCAGTCTTATATCTATGCCCAATTCAGCCAGCCACTGGAGTGATGAACTTTCCATCCTAGAACCACAGTCCAATTTGCCTGTCACCTCACTGAGAAGGCTCTGGTACTCTGGCAAACACTGCTGTGAGTTTCCTGAAACCTACTTTTTTAAAAAAAAACTTTTATTTTAGGCTCAGGAGCACATGTGCAGGCTTGTTATATAGGTAAACTCCTGGCACAAGGGTTTGATGTACAGATTATTTCATGACCCAGGTACTAAGCCTAGTAACTCAGTTAATTTTTCTGCTCCTCTCCCTCCTCCCATCCTCTACCCTCCAATAGGCCCCCAGTGTCTGTTGTTCCCCTCTTTGTGTACATGCATTCTCATAATTTAGTTCACACTTATTGGAAACCTTCTTTGGCCACACTTTGACACTGTCAGGATTGGTTGGATCCTCCAACCCCTGCTGAGATCACTCCAGATACTTAGAGCCTGAATAAGATAATCAATAGTGCTTTAAATAGCTTATAGTTTAAAAAGCTGTGCTGAATGTTTTGCAGGCCACTGAGGTGTGGACATGTTTTATATCAGTGAGATCACAGGTGAGCAAGCTGTTATTGGCTATACTGTTTGAAAATCAGCCTTTAACATCTGATTATATTTGGTTTCTTATTTGAGTGTCCTTGGACCGTGTGTGATCAGACTGCTATGGGAATAAAATACGATAATGTATAATTTTCTATACCTTCTTCATGCATAAAATCCCATTAAGCATTGTTGATATTTCCCACTATACCCAAAATTCCCAAACATTCAACTTTAAATTTTTCACTTTAAAATACTGGTAAAATTCACAGCAATATAAGTTTGACATCCTTCCTCTTAATTTCCAAAACTGCTTTTTTTTTCTTTCTTTTTTTGAGACAAGGGTCTCACTCTGTCACCCAGGCTGGAGTGCAGTGGCCCAATCTCTGCTCACAGCAGCCTTGACCTCCAAGGCTCAACCAATCCTCCCACCTCAGTCTCCCGGGTAGCTGGGACTACAGGCATGCACCACCACACCTGGCTAATTTTTATATTTTTTTGTAGAGATAGGGTTTTGCCATGTTGCCCAGGCTGGCCTCAAACTCCTGGGCTCAAGCAATCCACCCACCCTGGCCTTCCAAAGAACTGGGATTACAGGAGTGAGCCACTGTGTCTGACGCAATGTTGGTTCTTAATTATCATCTTTTAAGTCTCTAAGCCCCTAAACTCCTTACAGCTTTCAACTCTTGAGACTCACTTCCTCTTTCCTTTCACACTTCCACTGTCTTGACATTTTTTATTTCTCCTTGCAAGGGCCTGCAGCTGTGTTTTTTGATTTTTTTAAAATCAGTAAGTCTGGTGATAATGAGGAATGGGGAATCAAGGATGACCCCAAAATTCGTAGAGAAGCACTGGATGGGTAGAAGTGTTATTTAGTAAGATAGGAAAGAACTAAGAAAAAAATAATTGCAAAAGTAAAACTAAGTGTTCAGTTTTAAAATTTGTTTATTTTAAGATAGTATGAGATATCTAAGCAGAAATGTGGTATAGCAATTGGGTCTGGAACTCAACAAGTAACAGTAGACTGGGGATGTCAATTTTGGAGTCATTGGGGTATCTACAGTATTTATAGGCTTAAGAGAATATAATCTCTCCTAGGAGAGTATAGAATGAGAAGAAATTCTATAATTGATCCCTGAAGGACTCCACCATTTAGGACTGGGCCAAAGAAGGGGGAATTGGTTAAAAAAAGCTTAAAAAATGGGCTTATAGAAAAGTAGAATAAAAACCAGAAGAGCTTCTAGTAATTAATTCTGGAAGGTAAGTTTTCCAGATAGTTCATCTTTTCAGCATATCTGAGAGCCAGACATTGAGCCAGAAAAAAAACCTCACCATTATTCTCTACAATCATCAAAGAAGAAACTATACTAGAAGAAATTAAAGTAAATTAGTAGTTTTGGATCGATCTGGTATCCAATTGAAGACACAGAAAAGGGATTCAAACATCATTGAAGTGGCTTGGTAACATCATTGAAGATGGCAGAGTAGGGACCTTAAGGGTCCTGTGCCTCCCCAGAAAAACAAAAATACAGGAAAAACTGTCAAGATCATCCTTATTGGAACTGTGGAAGATAGGAAAAAGGTTTACAGCAACCAAGAGAACGTTTAACCAAAGAAAGGCCACTAAGACATAGTAAGAGAGCTTTGTGGCATTTTAACTTACCCTTTCCCCACCCACCTCCTTGGCCTGATGGTAATCTTGAAGATGGCAGCCTGAATACCCAGTATAAATATCTGGTCCTGAAGGAAGTAAAGAAAACCTTTTTCCCAAGGAATCACATTTGTTTTGATCCAACTTTGGGTTTCCTGAAGAACTGACACAATGGACCTGCCTTTGTATTGCCTAACTTGGAACTCTCTCAGAGTGGAGGACATTCCTCAAAAACATTGAAAGATAAATGAACAAGCAGCTACCACCTGAGACAAAAATCAAGCATTGAGGCAAACAATAGATATGACTAAAGCTGGGTAGGAAAAGCTGGGGAGTGACACTCTTTGGGGAACAAGGGATTTGAAATGCTTCTTTGAGCACTAGGCAATCTAGAAAGTCACATGTATACCCAAGGCAGGATTAATGCACAGAAAAGACCATAAGTTTTCACTTCTAGCTGATCTTGTGATTTAGCATAAGCAAGAAGTAAACACTAACTCATAGTTGTAAATAGCCTGGCTAAGTATTCAGGAGTGTCCAACACAGCCAATCAGGAAAGATCTGCAGATTAATTTCTTCTTCTTTTTTTTTTTTTGGCTCCAGGCATCTAGGTAAAACTTGGTCAAACAGCTGGCTTACTATTAAGCTGAGAAAAAAACAGAGACTTCAGAGATCAACAAAGAAGACACCAGCAAAATAGCTTAGGAAAGTCACTAAACAAAAAAAACTACTACCCTCAACAAGAAAGACAAAAAAATTCTACACTGAGAAGACAGTATGATTTTCAAAGTTATCAAATTATAATGTTTAAAGTATCCAATTTTCAACTAAAAACTACAAAGTATGCATGTAATAAGAAAATATGATCCAGTCTCAGGAAAAAAGAAATTAACAGAATCTGTCCTTGAGGAAACCCAGACAGTGGGTTTACTAGATAAAATCTTTAAATCAACTGTCTGTAAAGTGCTTAAGAGCTAAAGAAAGCCATAAACAAAAAAATAGAAGGAAACCAAAAGAACAATGTCTCAGCAAGTAGATGATATCAATTAAAAGAAGAAATTATAAAAAACAAACCAAATAGAAATTTTGGAGCTGAAAAGCTTAAATAACAAATAAAAAGTCATCATTACAATATATTTGAGCTCTCAGAAGAATCAGCAAACCTGAACATAAGTCAAATTGAAATTATTTACTTAGGCCAGGTGCAGTAGCTCACATCTGCAATTCCATCAGCAGCATGAAAACAGACCAATACAGCAAATTCATACCAAGAGTGGGGTGTTGCTGAACAGATACCCAAAAATGTGGAAGCAACTTTGGAACTGGGTAACAGGCAGTGGTTGTAATGGTTTGGAGGGCTCAGAAGAAGACAGGAAAATGTGGGGAAGTTTGGAACTTCCTAGAGACTTGTTGAATGGCTTTTCCCAAAATGCTGACAGTCATATGAACAATAAGGTCCAGGCTGAGGTGATCTCAGATGGAGATGAGGAACTTCTTGGGAACTGGAGCAAAGGTGACTCTTGTTATGTTTTAGCAAAGAGACTGGTGGCATTTACCCCTGCCCTAGAGATTTGTGGAACTTTGAACTTGAGAGAGATGATTTAGGGTAGCTGGAAGAAGAAATTTCTAAGCAGCAAAGCATTCAATAGGTGACTTGGATGCTGTTAAAGGCATTCAGTTTTTTAAGAGAAGCAGAGCATCAAAGTTTGGGAAATTTGCATCCTGACTATGCGATAGAAAAGAAAAACCCATTTTCTAAGGAGAAATTCAAGCCAGCTGCAGAAATTTGCATAAGTAGCAAGGAGGCTAATGTTAATCCCCAAGACCATGGGGAAAATGTCTCCAGGCCATGTCTCCAGACAATCAAAACAGTGTGTCAGAGACCTTCACGGCAGCCCCTCCTATTACAGGCCCAAAGGCCCAAAAGGAAAAAGTGGTTTTGTGGGCCAGGCTCAGGTTCCCCATGCTGAATGCAGCCTAGGAACTCTGTGCCCTGTGTCCCAGCTGCTCCAGCCATGGCTGAAAGGGGCCAATGTACAGCTCATTCTGTGGCTTCAGAGGGTGGAAACCCCAAGTCTTGGGAGCCTCCATGTGGTGTTGAGCCTGTGGGTGCACAGAAGCCAAGAACTGAGGTTTGGAAACCTCTGTTTAGATTTCAGAAGATATATGGAAATGTCTGGATGCCCAGGCAAAAGTTTGCTGCAGGGGTGGGGCCCTCATGGAGAACATCTGCTAGGTCCATGTAGAAGGGAAATGTGGGGTTGGAGCCCCCACACAGAGTCCCTACTGGGGCACTGCCTAGTGGAGCTGTGAGTAGAGGGCCACCATCCTCCAGACCCCAGAATGGTAGGTCCACTGACAGTTTGCACCATGCACCTAAAAATGCCACAGACACTCAACACCAGCCCATGAAAGCAGCTGGGAGGGAGGCTGTACCCTGCAAAGCCATAGGAGTGGAGCTGCTCAAGACCATGTGAACCCACCTCTTGCATCAGCATGACCTGGATGTGAGACCTGGAGTCAAAGAGATCATTTTGGAGCTTTAAAATTTGACTGCTCAGCTGGATTTTGGACTTTCATGGGCCCTGCAACCCCTCTGTTTTAGCCAATTTCTCCCATTTGGAATGGCTGTATTTAGCCAATATCTGTACCCTCATTGTATCTAGGAATTAACTAACTTGCTTTTGATTTTACAGGCTCATAGACAAAAGAGACTTGCCTTGTCTCAGATGAAATTTTGGACTGTGGACTTTTGGGTTAATGCTAGAATGAGTTAAGACTTTAGGGGGCTGTTGGGAAAGAATGACTGGTTTTGAAGTGTGAGGACATGAGATTCGGAGAGGCCAGGAGTGAAATTATATGGTTTGGCTGTGTCCCCACCCAAATCTCAAATTGAACTGTATCTCCCAGAATTCCCACATGTTGTGGGAGGGACCCAGGAGGAGGTAACTGAATCATGGGGGCCAGTCTTTCCCTTGCAATTCTCATGATAGTGAATAAGTCTCACAAGATCTGATGGGTTTATCAAGGGCTTCCACTTTTGCTTCTTCATCATTTTTTCTCTTGCTGCTGCCATGTAAAAAGTGCCTTTGTCCTCCCACCATGATTCTGAGGCCTCCCCAGCCATGTGGAACTCTAAGTCCAATTAAACCTCTTTTTCTTTCCAGTCTCAGGTATGTCTTTATCAGCAGCACAAAAACAGAGGAATACAGTAGTATACCAGATGAATAAAATGAAGGAGAAAAAAAACACACAATCATTTCAATTGATGCAGAAAAAAGCATTTTACAAAATCCAACATTTTTTGATGATTTTTAAAAACACAACAAAATAGGAAAAGAAAAGAGCCTCCTCAACATGATAAAGGGCATTTATAAAAACCCCACAGCTAACACTACACTCAATGGTGAAAGTTTTTCCCTGTGATCAGGAACATGACAAGCATGCTGTCATTTGCTGCTTCTATTCAACATTGTACTAGAAATTCTAGGGCAACTAGACAAGAAAAATAAATAAAATACATCCAAATTGGAAATGAAGAGGCAAAATATATTTATTTATACATCTCACGGACTTATATAGAAAATCCAAAGTCACCCATAAAAAATTGTTATAGTTAAGAAACAAGTTTTGCAAAATTGCAGAATACAAAAGTAACATGCAAAAACAAAAAACAGTTGTATTTCTATACACCAGCAATGATCTATCCAAAATGAAAACTTAAAAACAATTCCATTTATAACAGCATCAAAAAGAAAACACTTAAGAATAAATTTAACATAGGAAGTACAAGACTTGTACACTGAGAACTACAAATAATTGCTGTAAGAAATTAAATAAGACACAAATAAATGGAAAGACATTTTGTGTTCATAGATTGTAAAACGTAATATTATTAAGATGAAAATACCCCTCAGAGTGATCCCCAGATTCAATGCAATCCCTATCAAAATCTCAACAGCCACTTTTTTCAGAAATAGAAAAAGCTGAGCCTAAAATTTATATGAAATCTCAAGGTGCCCAGAATAACCAAAGCAACCTTGAAAAAGAATAAAGTTCGAAGACTCACACTTTCTCATTTCAAAACTTCCTACAGAGCTATGGCAACCAAAACAGTGTGTTACTGGCACAAGTATGGATATATAGATCAATGGAATAAAATTGAGAGTTCAGAAATAAACTCAGGGCAGAGAGCAGAGAAAGATGGCCAAATAGAAACCTCCACTGATCATCCTTCCTGCAGGGAATACCAAATTGAACAACTATCCACACACACACACACACAAAAACTTGATAAAAACTGAAAATCAGGTGAGTGATCACAGTGCCAGGTTTTAACTTCATATCACTGAAAGATGCACTGAAGAAAGTAGGAAAGAGAGACTTGAATTACCATTTCCACCCCTCCCCCATCATCTTAGGAGCAATTGCATGGCACAAAGAGAATCTGAGAATCTGTATGCTTGGGAGAGGGAGAGCACAGTGACTGTGGGACTTTGCATTGAAACTCAGTGCTTCCCTGTCACAGTGGAAAGCAACACTAGGAAAAACTCAGTTTGTGTCCATGGAGAGAGCAGTTAGAGCAGACCTAGCCAGAGGGGAATCACCCATCCCAGAGGTTAGAACCTGAATTCCAAAAAGCCTTGCCACTTACAGGCTAAAGTGCTCTAGGGTCCTGTCCAAACTTAAAAGGCAATATAGGCCACAAGGACTGAAATTCCTGGGCAAGTCCTGGTGCTGTGCTGGGCTCAGAGCCAGTAGACTTGGAGGGGGGGCATGTGAGATGACATTTCTAGACACACCCTGGGCCAGAAGGGAACCTGCTTCCTTAACAGGAAGGGCCCAGTCCTGGCAGGATTTATTATCTGATGACTAAAGTGCCCTTGGGACCTGAATAATCAGGAGTGATACCCAGGTAGTACTCACCACGGGCCTTTGGTGAGACTCAGGGATGTGCTGGCTTCGGTTGTGACCCAGCACATTCCCAGCTGTGGCGGCTATGGACAGAGACTCTTTGTGCTTGATAAAAGGGGATAGAAGAGTTAAGGGGACTTTGCTTGCACCTTAGGTACCAGTTCAACCACCATGAGGTAGAGTACCAAGTGAGCTCTTGGAGTCCCCAGTTCCAGGACTTGGCTCTTGGACAACATTTCTGGACTGGCCTTGGGTTAGCGGGGAGCCCACTGCTCTGAAGGGAGAGTCCCAGGCCTTACAGCATTCACTACAAGCTGACCTAAGAGCCCTTAGGCTTTGGATGAACATTGGTGGTAGCCAGGCAGTACTCAGCAAGGGCATAGGGTGGTGATGACCATGGGGAGAGACTGTTCTGTTTGTGGAAAAGGGAAGGAAGAATGGGAAGGACTTTGTCTTGTGGCTTGCATGACAGCTCAGCTGCAGAATACACCACCAGGCAGATTCCTAAAGTTTCTGACTCCAGGCCCTGGCTCCCAGATGGCATCTCTGGACTCACCCAGGATCAGAGGAACTCTCTGCTCTGAAGGAAATAACACAGGCTGGCTGGTTTCACCACCTGCTGATTGTATAGCCCTAGGTCCTTGAGAAAACATAGGCAGTAGCTGACAGTGGTTAACAAAGGCCTTGGAGACCCAGTGCTATGTTGGCTTCAGGTCTGACTCAATGCAGTCCCAGTGGTGGTGGCCTCAGGGGTGCTTGTGTCACCCTTCCTCCAGCTCCAGGTGGCTCAGCACAGAGAGAGGACTCTAGGAGAAAGTAAGGGAAGAGAACAAGAGTCTCTGCCTGGCAATCCAGAAAATTCTTCTGGATCTTATCCAAGACACCAAGATGGCACTTCTATGAGCCTACAAGAAACACAGCATTACTGAGCTTGGGGTGCCCCTGAAAGGGCACAAGATGCCCCCACCCCGGTGTTAAAACTTTGTCCTGCTCTCACAAACATATGGTAAAAATGTTGTAAGTTCCTGTTTTTCTTGTAAGCTCCCGTTTTTCTGTGGCATGGCAAGGTCACAGGATGCGTTTAAGTATTGCCTAGGCCTGCTGTGAAACCTACCTCAAATTGATTAACTGCCTTTGTGTGAGACCGCTTTCCCGCC